>NC_135218.1:19503696-19591196 GCF_052324685.1 Brachyhypopomus gauderio | reverse complement strand
CACACACACACACACACACATCGGACATTGACGCCTAATCAATGTTCAGTAATCTCCTCAGTTCAGTAGATTCTCCTGAACCCTTCAATCTTCCCACCATTAATGAACACGCTAGAAGAACTTAAAACAGAAGATGCCAATTACAGTTAGAGGAGTGAGGCTGATCTAACACAGGGCAGCCAGGGGTGGTTATTAACACGCGTGTAGACATGTGGACTCAAATGCTTTGCTCATTATGCTCTGACTCCTCTAATGGGAGCTGAAGTGCTCACATCTCTGCACTCATGGAGACCACCGAGTGCTTCTGGGGCTGGACTGCTTCCTTCAGGCTGTACGCAGGACTAGAGGCTTTAGACCAGAGGGAGCTTAGCAGCAGACATCCACAGGTCAAGACAAACAGGTCCGTTTTTAATGAGAAGAGCTCTGTGTGTGTGAAGAACACCCAACTCCTTCACACACCGCTGATTTGAAGGTTCAAACTGTTTGCAAATAAACTCTCGAACAGTAAAATGTTACACCCCCTCTGCTGATCCAGCCTCATCACACAGTTCTGGTTTCAATGCTCATGTGCTTTTCAGTGACTCACGGGATGGGCATCTTAATCCGCTCTGAACTATGAACTCTGAACTCTGGCCTATGCAGGGGAGCTGAGATGGCACTGGGTGTTCCTCCTCTACACAGCTCACCGTGGAGATAAAGCAGTGAGGGGGGGGAGAGTGAGAGAGGGGGGAGAGAAGAGTGAGAAAGGGGAGTGAGCTAGAGGGGAGTGAGGGAGAGGGGAGTGAAGAGTGAGAAAGGGGAGTGAAGAGTGAGAAAGGGGAGTGAGGGAGAGGGAGTGATGGAGAGAGCGTGAGGGAGAGGGGAGTGAGGGAGAGGGAGTGAGGGAGAGAGCGTGAGGGAGAGAACGTGAGGGAGAGGGGAGTGAGAGAGAAGGGAGTTAGAGAGAAGGGAGTGAAGAGTGAGAAAAGGGAGTGAGGGAGAGGGGAGTGAAGGAGAGGGAGTGAGGGAGAGAGTGTGAGGGAGAGGGGAGTGAGGAGAGGGGAATGAGAGAGAGAGGGGTGTGAGGGAGAGGAGAGTCAGGGAGTGAAGGAGAGGGGAGTGAAGAGTGAGAGGGGAGGAGAGTGAGGGAGTGAGAGAGATGGGAGTGAAGGAGAGGGAGTGAGGGAGAGAGCGTGAGGGAGAGGGGAGTGAGGAGAGGGGAATGAGAGAGAGAGGGATGTGAGGGAGAGGAGAGTCAGGGAGTGAAGGAGAGGGGAGTGAAGAGTGAGGGGTGTGAAGGAGAGGGGAGTGAAGAGTGAGAGAGGGGAGGAGAGTGAGGGAGTGAGAGAGATGGCAGTGAGAGACAGCATGAACAGAAACAGAGGAGTAGGGAGCGATATGTGGGAGGGGTATAAATAGAGGATGTGATGGGGAGAAGAGGAGGTCTTCCATTCTCTCTCTGTTGCTATTGTGCAGCACAGGGTTCTGGTGCGGACGGACCAGACTGGCACCGGGTCTGTGGTGGTGCCGTGAGATAAGACCAGGACCATTGTGTGGGAGACAGAGAGGCGAGACAGAGCCGTCCAGGACTCGTCCTCTCCCTCTGGAAGAGGAGACAAGAGGTGGAGACACTGCATGCTTCAGTGAGAGCCCATAAGAGAGGCGGGACAGCTAGGCCATTCATCCACACTGTCACCACACTGTTACTGACCCCAGGAAGACTGGAGCTACTATACTTATACACACCAGGCACACCAGGAGAGCGGAGAGGAACCAGGAGAAAGACCACAGAGACCAAGCCATTTAGAGCCAAACATGGAAGAGTTTAAGAGTATCTGGAGATAAGATTGCATGGGGAAAAAATATTGCATTCCTGTGTACACTGGGTTATAAACCAACTAAACAACAAACAGAAAAAGTGAATAAACAGGTGTGATCACCTGTGAGGACAAGTGATGTTTCACCACCTGAATACTTGTACAAAGAAAATGTTCATTTCAAGTCTGCTTAGAATTTCTTTTTCACTTTGAGAAACAGACTCCAAATGTGTCAGGAAGCTCTTATGGACTTCAAAGGAATAAGAAAAAAACTTTCTTTTTTTCCATTGTTTGTTCCTTTAGCCAGAGCTTTTAACCTGTCTTTGCTCACATGAGGGCCTTTGTAATAAGAGCTAGAAACACCCGGAGAGACATCTGGATGGACACCTGGGGGACACCTGGGGGACACCTGGGGGACACCTGGAGAGACACCTGGAGAGACACCTGGGGGGACACCTGGGGGACACCAGGAGAGACACCTGAATGGACACCTGGGGGGACATCTGAAGGGACACCTGTGAAAATGACTGTTTATAGCAGGACGGCAGGAGCTCAAGACCAGGGACCACTGGAGGAGTTTGTGGGCAGTGTGGACCTGGACCATCACACACAGACCTACACAAACTCCCACATCTCCCACAAACTCCAAACACCCTAATCTTCTGCTGCAGTGAGCCCCTTCAGCCCCTGACCAACATCCCCCAGTAAACGCCTGCAGTGAGGCCCCTAGATAGAGAGAGCGTGAGGGAGTGAGAAATGCCGTTTAGATGCCCTGGAGACTGGATATGTGGTGTAGGTGCTGTCCCACCCAGCAGGTGGCAGCACCACCAGCAATGAACAGATCTAGCAATCAATGGAAGAAAGAGGGTGTGTTCAATATCACTTGGGTTTCAGGTGTAAATACTTTGATCAACATAATTTTGTTCAATATCTGGTTTTTCCTTCAACAAAGACAGTCATGTGTCTCTGGTGTTCATTCAACACCATGTGGACAGTTAACAGCAAACAGCTGAAAAGCACTTCTTAAGAAATTGACCCAGTGGAACCAAAACTAATGGTGGAATCTAAACTAATGCCCGATCAACAGATCAGTGGTGACACATTCAGTGAATTTCTTTGAAGTAATCTTGTGAAAGTGGCCACACGGCCTGAAGTGAAGAACATGAATTCCCTTTCCTGGGTTTTAGCACCATAATGATGACTCCCAGAACTGCTGTCATGGTTTATCACCAAAGACCCAGCAGTGGAAATTCCCTCCAAATTACAGAGGAATTCAGCAAGGATGCAAAGCTGGTATTGCCTCAAAGTCATCAACACGTGAGACCTCAGTCATCAACACGTGAGACCTCAGTCATCAAAACGTGAGAACTCAGTCATCAACACGTGAGACCTCAGTCATCAACACGTGAGACCTCAGTCATCAAAACGTGAGAACTCAGTCATCAACACGTGAGACCTCAGTCATCAACACGTGAGACCTCAGTCATCAAAACGTGAGAACTCAGTCATCAGCACGTGAAATCTCAAAGTTACCAACACGGGACGTCAGGACATAGCATATGTCAAGAGAAATGTCATTTCAACGTATGAAACTGATAAACTGAATGATGTAACTAATGAGACTGTAAATCAAACACATTAGAAAAGATTAGTAGGTAATAATAATGATAGTATTGTAAAGGATTAGTAGGTAATACTCTCCTAATAGCCCCCTAATTAGTCAGTAATAGCTCCCCTACAGTGGAGCCCAACATTCAGTTGCCATCATGTACTCGTGTTATCAATGGCCTTGATGTTTCTACCTCATTTGTGTTTTCCCAGTGACCAATTTCTGTATAGTTGTGCTTGGCATTGTGGGACGTGAGGCAATGTTGGGCTTGATGAGCTGTAAAGGGCCAAGATCAAAGACCTTGAGCTGTGGAAGCTGTGGTGGACCTGTGGGCGTGGTCCTCAAAGAGCTGATTGGTGGACCTGTGGGCGTGGTCCTCAAAGAGCTGATTGGTGGACCTGTGGGTGTGGTCCTCAAAGAGCTTATTGGTGGACCTGTGGGCGTGGTCCTCAAAGAGCTGATTGGTGGACCTGTGGGCGTGGTCCTCAAAGAGCTGATTGGTGGACCTGTGGGTGTGGTCCTCAAAGGGCTGATTGGTGTACCTGTGGGCGTGGTCCTCAAAGAACCGATTGGTGGACCTGTGGGCGTGGTCCTCAAAGAGCTGATTGGTGGACCTGTGGGTGTGGTCCTCAAAGAGCTGATTGGTGGCCCTGTGGGTGTGGTCCTCAAAGAGCTGATTGGTGGACCTGTGGGCGTGGTCCTCAAAGAGCTGATTGGTGGACCTGTGGGCGTGGTCCTCAAAGAGCTGATTGGTGGACCTGTGGGTGTGGTCCTCAAAGAGCTGATTGGTGGACCTGTGGGCGTGATCCTCAAAGAGCTGATTGGTGGACCTGTGGGTGTGGTCCTCAAAGGGCTGATTGGTGGACCTGTGGGTGTGGTCCTCAAAGGGCTGATTGGTGTACCTGTGGGCGTGGTCCTCAAAGAACCGATTGGTGGACCTGTGGGCGTGGTCCTCAAAGAGCTGATTGGTGGACCTGTGGGTGTGGTCCTCAAAGAGCTGATTGGTGGCCCTGTGGGTGTGGTCCTCAAAGAGCTGATTGGTGGCCCTGTGGGCATGATCCTCAACGAGCTGGCTGGTGGACCTGAGGGCATGGTCCTCAAAGCTCTGGCTTGTGGACTTGTGGGCATAGGCCTCAAAGAACTGATGCTCCATGTCACGTCAGAGAGGATGAAAAACTCTGACATCAGGGCTCCAGACATTCCTGTGGCTACCTCAGCCCACCCCTGAACATGACTGGAAATGGAACAGATACCCCAAATGCAATAGAACCAGTGCAGCAGATGCTTCTCTCTCCCCTTTAAAGTGTAACTGTCCTACGTCTGCCCTGGACATTTAAGACATTCTCACACTTTGCCTAGGAACATCTTTGATCCTGGGCCAAATCATATAGTCTTACTCTGAGCTATTTTCTTCACACTTGCACTCAGACCAGATTTTCTTCTGTGCACTACATTTAGAGCCAGTAGTTCCTGCCTTCAGATATTTATTTGAAAAGCCCCTGATGCAATGTTTGGAGTAAATTGGACAACATAGGTTCCAGAGATTTGTTCTAAGTGCTGTGTCCTTTCACATGTGTTGAGGAGGTTTTCTTACATATCCAAGCTAGCGCTCGCTATGATCAAACAGGGTGTTGTCATAATTGACTCACTGCTTATGGTGAATATTATTTGGGCTAAATACTCTCACTATAGAGTATATACTATACTCTACTGTACTACACTATACACACTATTCTACACCATACTATACTATAGCCCAATATAACTGCCTAATTTAGGATAGATAAATGAAACAGTTTGAGTGTCCTTCAAAACAGATAAAGAATGAGTGATTAAGGCACTTCCTGTAGCTCACCAAAGAACAGAAGGTACAGAACCATTAACAATAAACAAGTAGGGCCTTAAAGTAGTAGAGGAGAGTCATTTGAAAAAAAATGTAAAAGTAAAGAAAACAAATGCAGCCAAACAAACAATGATACACCAATCAAAACACATCTTGAGTTCATTCATACAGCATTATTGTGACAGTAGGGTTAGGGTTAGGGTTAGAGTTAGTCGTGTCACTGAGCGTAATTATATTCATGCCAAAGCAGGAGATTCATTTTAGTTTCATTTTAGCCCTGGTTTAGTCTGGGCTCACGTATTTACCATTGACGTAAACATAAACGTAAAGCAGCGAGAAGTCTGCTCATGGGTTCTCTGTCCACATGACAGCTGGAAAGGTCACTGTTGCCACTTGCATTAATGGACCACACTAAGAGAATAATCACACCAAGGTTCGTTTTAATCTCATCACAGATGCCGACTCTGAACACCCCTCATTGGTGTTTGGAAGACTGTCTCCAGGCTGCTGGACCTGAACAATAGCTGCAATCAGGCAAATATGTGGCAGAGAGCTTTGTGCTTTATTTCTAGATTACAAAGCATAATCTTTTTAGCATTTGTAGAAAGGAATTTCAATAGAGTAGGGGCTTACATCACTTTTGTACCTCATACATCACTGCTGTACGTCTTACATTTATGGCATTTGGCAGACACCCTTATCCAGAGGGACTTACATTTTTACCTGATTTTTTTATACAAGTGAGCAATCGAAAGTTAAGGGCCTTGCTCAGGGGCACCTCAGTCATGGCCTCAGGTCTGGGAATCGAACCCACGACCTTCCAGTCACAAGACCAGTTCCCTAACCACCAGGCCATGACTGCCCTACATCACATGCTTACATCACTGCTGTATGTCTTACACCACTGTTGTACAGTACGTCATACATCACTGTTGTACATCTTACATCACTGTTGTATGTCATACATCACTGTTGTACGTCTTACATCACTGTTGTACCTCATACATCACTGCTGTACGTCTTACATCACTGTTGTACGTCTTACATCACTGTTGTACGTCTTACATCACTGTTGTACCTCATACATCACTGCTGTACGTGATACATCACTGTTGTACGTCATACATCACTGTTGTACGTCTTACATCACTGCTGTACGTCTTACATCACTGTTGTACGTCTTACATCACTGTTGTACCTCATACATCACTGCTGTACGTGATACATCACTGTTGTACGTCATACATCACTGTTGTACGTCTTACATCACTGTTGTACGTCTTACATCACTGTTGTACCTCATACATCACTGCTGTACGTGATACATCACTGTTGTACGTCTTACATCACTGTTGTACCTCATACATCACTGCTGTACGTGATACATCACTGTTGTACGTCATACATCACTGTTGTACGTCATACATCACTGTTGTACGTCTTACATCACTGCTGTACGTCTTACATCACTGCTGTACGTCTTACATCACTGTTGTACCTCATACATCACTGCTGTACGTGATACATCACTGTTGTACCTCATACATCACTGTTGTATGTCTTACATCACTGTTGTACCTCATACATCACTGCTGTACGTCTTACATTACTGCTGTACGTCTTACATCACTGTTGTACCTCATACATCACTGCTGTACGTCTTACATTACTGCTGTACGTCTTACATCACTGTTGTACCTCATACATCACTGCTGTACGTCTTACATCACTGCTGTACGTCTTACATCACTGCTGTACGTCTTACATCACTGTTGTACCTCATACATCACTGCTGTACGTCTTACATCACTGCTGTACGTCTTACATCACTGTTGTACCTCATACATCACTGTTGTACCTCATACATCACTGTTGTACCTCATACATCACTGCTGTATGTCTTACATCACTGTTGTACCTCATACATCACTGCTGTACGTCTTACATCACTGCTGTACGTCTTACATCACTGTTGTACCTCATACATCACTGTTGTACCTCATACATCACTGCTGTATGTCTTACATCACTGCTGTACCTCATACATCACTGCTGTACGTCTTACATCACTGCTGTACGTCTTACATCACTGTTGTACCTCATACATCACTGTTGTACCTCATACATCACTGCTGTATGTCTTACATCACTGCTGTATGTCTTACATCACTGTTGTACCTCATACATCACTGTTGTACGTCTTACATCACTGTTGTACCTCATACATCACTGTTGTACGTCATACATCACTGTTGTACGTCATAAATCACTGTTGTACGTCATACATCACTGTTGTACGTCTTACATCACTGCTGTACGTCTTACATCACTGTTGTACCTCATACATCACTGTTGTACCTCATACATCACTGTTGTACCTCATACATCACTGTTGTACATCATACATCACTGTTGTACGTCTTACATCACTGTTGTACCTCATACATCACTGTTGTACATCTTACATCACTGTTGTACATCTTACATCACTGTTGTACCTCATACATCACTGTTGTGCGTCATACATCACTGTTGTACGTCTTACATCACTGTTGTACCTCATACATCACCGTTGTACGTCATACATCACTGTTGTACCTCATACATCACTGTTGTGCGTCATACATCACTGTTGTACGTCTTACATCACTGTTGTACGTCTTACATCACTGCTGTATGCCTTATCACTGTTGTACAGTTTACATCACCACTGTATGGCTTCATCATCTATTAAAATACCCATGGTAATACTGAAGTCCTTCAGTCACATATACATTGATCAAGTGTCCACATACGGGGCAGTCATGGCCTGGCGGTTAGGGAACTGGTCTTGTGACCGGAGGGTCGTGGGTTCGATTCCCAGACAGGCCATGACTGAGGTGCCCTTGAGCAAGGCACCTAACCCCAACTGCTCCCCGGGCCCCGGGCTAGGGCTGCCCACCGCTCTGGGCATGTGTGATCCACAGCCCCCTAGTAATCACTAGTGTGTGTGTGTGTTCTGACTGCACAGATGGGTTAAAAGCGGAGGACAAATTTTGATTGGAGTGTAAAAATCACAATTGACAAAAATATGGCACATTTCATTCATTTCATTTCACATTTCATATAAATACCCAGATACGATGAATATTCATTCTGGCCATAAACAGCACATACAGGCAGAGAAGTCGAGGTTTCTTTCTAATACTGCATTAGAGTCTTCTGTGGCTCAGAGTTAATGAGGTGTGGTCAGTGTTGCCATGGACACCAGGTGGGAATCATTAAGCTGGACCTGTTGTATTTTTTTTCATTCCCAAAAGAACAGCCAATTATTGCTCAGAGGAAGGATGAGCTCCAGCACTCACCCCAGACCCCACTCACTCCAGTCACCACTCACCCCAGACCCCACTCACTACAGTCACCACTCACCCCAGTCTCCACTCACCCCAGACCCCACTCACCACTCACCCCAGTCCACACTCACCCCAGTCACCCCTGTCCCCACTTTCCCCAGTCACCCCAGTCCCCACTCACCCCTGTCCCCACTCATTCCAGTCCCCACTCACCCCAGTCACCCCTGTCCCCACTCACCCAGACCCCACTCCCCTCTCACCCCAGTTCCCACTTATCCCTGTCCATACTCACCCCAGTCCCCACTCACCCTTGTCCCCACTCACCCCAGTCCCCACTCACCCCAGTCACTCCTGTCCCCACTCACCCCAGTCCCCTCTCACCCCAGTTCCCACTTATCCCTGTCCCCACTCACCCCAGTTCCCACTCACCCCAGTCACCCCAGTTCCCACTCACCCCTGCCCCCCTCTCACCCCAGTCCCCTCTCACCCCAGTTCCCACTCACCCCAGTCCCCACTCACCGCAGTCACCCCTGTCCCCACTCACCGTGGTCCCCTCTCACCCCAGTCCCCACTCACCCCAGTCCCCTCTCACCCCAGTTCCCACTCAACCCAGTCCACACTTATCCCAGTCCCCACTCACCTTAGTCCCCACTCATTCCAGTCCCCCCTCACTCCTGTCTCCACTCACCCCAGTCCCCTCTCACCCCAGTTCCCACTCAACCCAGTCCCCACTGACCCCAGTCCCCACTCACCTCAGTCCCCACTCATTCCAGTCCCCCCTCACTCCTGTCTCCACTCACCCCAGTCCCCCCTCACCCCAGTCCCCACTGACCCCAGTCCCCCTCACCCCAGTCCCCCCTCACCCCAGTCCCCACTGACCCCAGTCCCCCTCACCCCAGTCCCCCCTCACCCCAGTCCCCACTGACCCCAGTCCCCACTGACCCCAGTCCCCCTCACCCCAGTCCCCTCTCACCCCAGTCCCCACTCACTAATGTCTTCTAAATGTCCAATGTCTTCTGAGACAGTACAGTTTTCTGATACAGAATGATTTCTAATAGAGTTACATATAGAGTAAATGTCTAATGTTTTCTAATCCTGGCTCAGTATGTGTATTGACTGCTGGTATAATTCATGATGGTGACCACTGCATTTTGTTATTCATGCCATAACTAAAAATTATAATACTTTGATTTTGTATGCTGACAAAATGAACTGTATATTAGAACAGAATAGAGATGGTAAAAACACTCAAAAGAACCAAAAATAATGACTTGTCCCAACCTACCCTGTGCAGACATTACACTAAGCAGAGGCCTGTGTGTGTACGTGTGTGTGTATCTGTGTGTGTGTTTGTGTGCATGTACAGTATGTATCAGTGTGTGTGTGTATCTGTGTGTGTGTGTGCATGTGTGTATTTGTGTGTGTGTGTATCCGTGTGTTTGTGTGCATGTGTGAATTTGTGTGTGTGTGTAACGGAGAACCTGCTCTGAGTCTGCTGCACTGGCCAGATATACATCTCCTCTGTTTGTGTGTGTGTGTGTGTGTGTGTGTGTGTGTGTGTGTGTGTGTGTGGCCAGATGTACGTTTCCTCTGTTCAGGGTCGTTATTCGGCCAAGGCTGTCACACCAGATGGCGATTGCAGGTTCTTCCAAAAACAAACTCGTGTCACAATCAGGACGGTCAGCTCAGATCATTCTCACGTCCACTATCCCTTTAACTATACATGAAAGAGGATGGATGGAGACCCCATACAGCCTGATTGTTCTGTCCATCTGTGGATACTTTTAGATATTTTGCCAAGATGACATAAAGGTACAGTGCAATATCAGCAGAGCAGAGTAGGAGGAGCAGGCTGCTGTAGTCACACTGGCCTGGCCAACCCAGTGAGGCAAAACAGTCAAAAGGAAACCAAACCCCAGTTCCAAATCTGCATGAAACCTGACACCCAATCCGGAAAAGCTGGGAGCTGAGCTGACCATCTGCTATTGGCTGGAAGTCATGCCCATCAATGGGACCCTATGTATATGACATCACCATCATCCGTTCTGTGGATGTGCAGGTGAAGTGAGGTGTTGTGGACCTTGGTGACTGTCTGTCGACACAGCACACGATATCTTATGTGGGTCATTTGAACATTTTCCCAAATTGGAAACTGATACATATGCTCTTTACATTCCTATTACCTTTACATTCCCAATAACTTTACATTCCCATTATCTTTACATTCCCATTACCTTTACATTCTCCATAACCTTTTAACTTTTAATCAGTCCTGTTTTCTTTTGTTGTGTGACGGAATGAAAAGTACACAAAATGGCCAAAAATGGCCATTTGTTTGCTCACATATATATATATATATATACATACCGGTGTTTTTTAAACCTGTTCTGTTGGTCCTGTACTTGGGAAGGAGCAATCGGTCACTGAACAGACTCCTATGGTTGCTGATGACAGTGTTCAGAGGATGACTGGCATCGTCCATAATGCCCAGCAGCTTGTCAAAGGTCTTCTTCTCTGCCACAGTCACCAGAGAGTCCAGCTTCATGTCGACCACCGAGCCAGCCCGTCTGACTCTTTTGTTCAGCCTGGATGTGTCCTTCTTGGATATGCTACATACCACGGAGTAGAACAGGATACTGGCAACCACAGACTGGTAAAACAGACACAGGAGTTTCCGGCAGATACCAATCGCAGAAAAGCGAGAAAGTACAGCCTGCTCTGTCCCTTCCTGTACAGGTGGTTGTTGTTACCAAACCAATCCAGCTTGTTGTCCAGTCACAGCCCGAGGTACTTGTAGGAGTCCACAGTCTCCACCTCAACACCCTCTATTAGAACTGGCTGTGACCTTGGTCTGGACTTCCCAAAGTCAATGACCAGCTTCTTGGTCTTTGAGGAGTTGAGCTGCAGGTGACTGCTGTGGCACCAGACAGTGAAGTCCCTCACCAGGCTCCTGTACTCCTCCTCTTGATCAGCCCTGATACACCCCACAATAGCTGTGTCATCAGCAAACCTCTGAATATGACACTACTCCACACACATCAACAGGAGATCCAGCTCTCTAGTCCATGGTGGTACTGAAGACTGCAGCAGACCCGTTAGGGACCAGGACTCTAGTACTGAAGAACAGGCTCGTTATGGAGCTGAGAGGTACGTGTACTGGGACCGAGTGGTGTGGTTCTGAACCTCAAGTAGAGCCTTTGAGGTAAAACCAAGCCAATCAGAGATGACCTTATAACGTCCAGACCCAACTCACTTATGGCGTGTCCATTATACTGTTACTGTTATCTTGGTGACTAAGTCAGGCTGGTGGAGATATATTTGTTTTTTTTACAGGTCAAGTGACAAATTTTGCTTTTAATCCTGTAGGATCCGTAAAATAAAAACCTAACAGGCCTTTTAGCTGGAAGCACATGATGGATGGTGGTTCATGGCTGTCACACATGAAAGCTGTGTGAATTATATCAGACAGTGATCCCTGATCATTAATGGTGTGTGTAATATCAGACAGAAGTGAGTCTGATCATTACTGGTGTGGATAACAGCAGACAAAGGTGAACCATTCCTGATCATTACTGGTGTGAATGACACCTGCATACCCTCAGAACAGAACTGTCTCACATATGTGCTGCTGTTGTCTCACATACATACACGCACACATACAGGCCTACTGGATCCAATTCCTCTCAGTCTTGCAGTTAAGCGGCTTGTAGCTGCTTGTATCAGAGCTGTCAAGTGTTGCCTTCTTCACAGATAGTACTAACCTTGCTGTCTTGAACACGGTAGGTACATGACCCAAAACTAAGGAGCTGTTGATGATGGACAAGATGAATGGAAGCAGATCTCTGGGCATTTTCTGGAACAGAGTGTAAGGAACTGGATCCAGCAGGCATGTAGTAGGATTGCTGGAAGTCAGAAGTTGGTGGATCTTATCTGAGGAGAGAGAAGCCAGGGAATTGGGTGTTAGAGATACTAGTAGGAAGACTGGGAACAGGGGAGAAGGACTGATGGACTACTGCAAGCTTCTATTCAAAGAAGATGACAAAATCCTCAGGAGTGAGAGAGGATGAAGGAGGGATGGGGAGGGTTAAGGAAAGGAGAAAAAATACTGAATAACTTGCGTGCATTGGATGACTCAAACGTTTCTCTGTAGTAGGCCGACTTTGCCGATGTCACTTCCAATGAGATCTTTGAAAGGAGGGATTGATATGAGCTGAGGTCTGAATCTAGGTGAGCTTTCTTCCACCACCAGCATTTCCGTTAGCCAGACGTTGGATGGGACAGATCCCGTAAGCCTGGGGGAGGGAGCACAAAGAAGACTGATTGATGAAGAGAGCGTAGAGAGGAAAGTATTGGTAATTGTGTCCAGGGAGAAAGAAGAAAGACAGTCTTGGTGAGGCAGGGAGGACAAGATAGTAGCAGTAAGGGTTGTGGGAGAGATGGAGCAAAGACTTGGACAGAAGTAAGAAGAACGTATGGAGGAAGTGTGAGTGTAAGTGGCAGGGAGGGAGAAAGAGAAGGATAGAAGGTGATGGTCTGAGAGGTGAAGGGGGCTGACTGTGATGTCCGATGTTCCGGTGGCTCGTGTAAAGTCCAGGTCCAGAATGTGGCCTGCTCTGGGAGTGGGAGGGGACAGGTTGATGGTGAGGTCAAATGACGACGAGTGTAGATTCCCGAACGGAAGGTTGAAATCACAGAGGAGAGTGAGTGGGTGTGCTTCAATGGCGAATTGACTGAGGAGCGTATCAAGCTCATCAATTAAGTTCTCAAGGGAACCTGGAGGGCGATAAATCACAATGATGTGAAGATTAGTGGGGTAGGATACAGTGATAGCAGGGAACTCCAAAGGAAGACATTAAAAGAGCTGAGAAGGAAAATTGGGTGAAACGCCACTCTGGACATAACAGTAGACCTGTGCCACTCTGGACATAACAGTAGACCTGTGCCACTCTGGACATAACAGTAGACCTGTGCCACTCTGGACACAGCAGTAGACCTGTGCCACTCTGGACACAGCAGTAGACCTGAGCCACTCTGGACACAGCAGTAGACCTGTGCCACTCTGGACACAGCAGTAGACCCGTGCCACTCTGGACATAACAGTAGACCCGTGCCACTCTGGACACAGCAGTAGACCTGTGCCACTCTGGACATAACAGTAGACCTGTGCCACTCTGGACATAACAGTAGACCTGTGCCACTCTGGACATAACAGTAGACCCGTGCCACTCTGGACACAGCAGTAGACCTGTGCCACTCTGGACATAACAGTAGACCTGTGCCACTCTGGACACAGCAGTAGACCTGTGCCACTCTGGACACAGCAGTAGACGTGAGCCACTCTGGACACAGCAGTAGACCTGTGCCACTCTGGACATAACAGTAGACCCGTGCCACTCTGGACATAACAGTAGACCCGTGCCACCACCCCTTCCGAGGTGCCGTGGGGAATGAGTGAATGAGAAGGCAGAGGACAGAGCAGCAGGAGGTGCTGAGTCCTCCGGAGTGATCCAGGTTTGGGTCAGAGCAGGAAGTGTAGTGAGTGGAGGGATGCAAGATGCTGCTAGCCTTCTGGACAGCAGACTGGCAATTCCAGTGTCCTCCTGTCTCTGTGGTCGGGGTTTGTGATGAACGCTGTGGGTAAATGAGGTTGCTGGTGTTGTGATGACTGATGGTGTCTATGAGATCTCTAGGATGCACGGGAATTTCCAGACACATTATGGAAAAGAAACAATGCTTTATGGATACTAGTAGGGAAAGAGAATGGCGGGAAAAGTTGATACTTAACTGGGTGAGAGATTCAGTGTCTTAGGAGGAAACTAGATGAAAAGCAGAGAAATCCTTAACGGAGGTGAGTAGCCACTACATACCTGTAGTGGAGTTGTCCTAATACATCTGTTTCACACATTGGACCAGGGTGAAACTACACCTGCAGTGAGTAATTACAGCCAATAGCAGCTAACAAGCAACAACGTTAGGAGAAGAAGCCTGGAATTGACCAGAATCCGAGGCAAAAGTAATTCAACTTAAATCCTACCTTAACCAATCACAGGATGTTCCAAGAGTAGATAAACAAAGCCCACTGCCATCTTAAACTAGAGCCCTAATTTATCTGTTTTAGTAAGCGCTATATCCGTGCAGTCAACACACAATGCTCTACACACTGTGGCATTCATTCATGTCTTATTCAGAATGTGTTACTTCAATGGTAAACAAACAGACAAATGATTTTTAAACTGATCTTTCAGACATGATATTCATTATTTACAACTATACAGACTCATACAGAAGAAAGTAGATCCATTAAAATATATGCACTTCATGTAGTAATGGTTATCAGGAAAACTCTTATTTTGCCAGTTGCGAGTTGTCTTGTGTTAGTATTACAGTCCAAATTGGTAGTTAAACGTTTGGGCTTACATTAGAGAGGCTGTGACCTTCTCACACTCTGTGGTGTTGTACTAGTGGAAGCTGTGAAGATAGAAAAGTGCACTCAAGCACAAAAGCAGAGAACACAGTAAAAAGATAAATGTTAAACGGACATCCTCAGTTAAACAGATGTCCTGAATTAAACAGACATCCCAAATTAAACAGATGTCCTGAATTAAACAGACGTCCTCAGTTAAACAGACGTCCTGAATTAAACAGACCTCCTCAGTTACAGACGTCCTGAATTAAACAGATGTCCTCAGTTAAACAGACGTCCTGAATTTAACAGACATCCTCAGTTAAACAGATGTCCTGAGTTTAACAGATGTCTTGAGAAAAACAGACGTCCTCAGTTAAACAGATGTCCAGTTAAGCAGACGTCCTCAGTTAAACAGACGTCCTGAATGAAATAGACATCCTCAGTTAAACAGATGTCTTGAGTTTATCAGATGTCCTGAGTTAAACAGATGTCCTGAGTTAAACAGACGTCCTGAGTTAAACAGATGTCCTCAGTTAAACAGGCGTCCTGAGTTAAACAGACGTCTTCAGTTAAACAGATGTCCTCAGTTAAACAGGCGTCCTGAGTTAAACAGACGTCCTGAGTTAAACAGATGTCCTCAGTTAAACAGGCGTCCTGAGTTAAACGGACGTCTTCAGTTAAACAGATGTCCTCAGTTAAACAGGCGTCCTGAGTTAAACGGACGTCTTCAGTTAAACAGATGTCCTCAGCTGGACCTTGGTGGTCTGAAATATGCAGGCAATGATTCTGCTGCTTCTCCTGAGAGAGGCCAGAGCCACAAAAGATGCTAAATGAAGATGACTGAAAGATAAAAATAGCAAGTGAATATGTTAATTAAAGCATGTAGTCCAAGGGCCACTATTAATGTGAATGGAACATGAAAACTATTAATGTGAATGGAACATATCAAATCTATTAATGTGAATGGAACATGAAAACTATTAATGTGAATGGAACATATGAAAACTATTAATGTGAATGGAACATATCAAATCTATTAATGTGAACGGAACATATCAAAACTATTAATGTGAATGGAACATGAAAACTATTAAAGTGAATGGAACATATCAAATCTATTAATGTGAATTGAACATATGAAAATTATGCAAATGGAACATTTCAAATCCAAACAGCCCTCACACCACCACTCACCCTCACAGCCATTTTTAATACCCCATATAGGTCCAGAAATTCCACACACGCTCTACACAAAAACATCTAACTCCAAAATCCCACTGTTAAATACTGTAGGCTTGCATATAGCTAAATTGCCTGTGAACATTTATCACAAACAACTCTAAAGGCAAGGACTCTCTTCATTATATGAATAGGTCATGAAACCATTTAACACTGCAATAGACACAGAATCTTAACAAGCCCCTCATGTTCTTGGGGGAGCATTTTTCCAACTTTTGGAAAGCAAAAATAAAAAACAATTTGTGGCACTGAGCTAGTTTATATGTGTTAAAATTATCCAAAAATAAATTATCCAAAAGGGTGTGAATGAAATGTGTGGGTGTATATGGGGGTGAAGGTGTGTGGGTGTATATGGGGGTGAAGGTGTGCGGGTGTATATGTGTGTGGGTGTATATATTGGTGAGGATGTATATATGAGGTTGAGTGTGTGTGAGGACTGCTGGTTCTGGGTCTGGGGCTTGTTGTGCCCGGTCCTTTCCAGGCTGCTCCCCTGTGGTTACTACTCCCCTCCAGAGGGAGGGTGCCTTGGGGTTTTGGGGCCCGGCTCCGGTGTGGCGGTTGGCCCGCTCCCCTGGGCGGTTGCGGTCCGGTGTGGCTTGGGGCTCCTCAGCGGGGGGTGGGTGGGTGGGGCATACTGTGGGGGGGCTCTATTTCCTCTGGTTTCCCTGGGCCAGTGCTCCGTGGTTTGGGGGGTGCTGTCCAGGGTTTCCCTCTCCCAGCGGCTGGGGTGGGCATGCGGGGGTTACTGGGAAGTGCGGCCATGGGTCTCCACTGCTCCTGGAGGTGCACCAAAAAAATATATCCAAAAATCAAATGAGAAAAAAATTATTGCTCCATCATTAAATCAATACAATTAAATGGATAATTGGGGTGATCTGTAGCCAGCAAGGCTTGATTACTGCTGGATATGTAGGGTGAACTGTAGCCAGGCTGACTTGATTACTGCTGGATAATTAAGGTGAACTGTAACCAGGCTGACTTGATTACTGTTGGATAAATAGGGTGAACTGTAGCCAGGCTGGCTTGATTACTGTTGGATAAATAGGGTGAACTGTAGCCAGGCTGGCTTGATTACTGTTGGATAAAATAGGGTGAACTGTAGCCAGGCTGGCTTGATTACTGCTGGATAAGGAATGGGACATTTCTTACTCTTAACATCAGCGCTATCATCTGACTCAGGTTGCCATGGGTAACAAGTGAGTATGCACTGAGTATGAAATTTGTGAAGACACCAAAGAATGTTCAGAACAGCTTACAGACCCACTGGTACAGTTCAGACCAACTGGTACAGCTCGGCCACACTGGTGCAGTTCAGACCCACTGGTACAGCTCAGACCCACTGGTACAGTTCAGACCCACTGGTACAGCTCAGACCCACTGGTACAGTTCAGTTACACTGGTACAGTTCAGTCACACTGGTACAGTTCAGTCACACTGGTACAGCTCAGACCCACTGGTACAGTTCAGACCCACTGGTACAGCTCAGACCCACTGGTACAGTTCAGACCCACTGGTACAGCTCAGACCCACTGGTACAGTTCAGTTACACTGGTACAGTTCAGTTACACTGGTACAGTTCAGTCACACTGGTACAGTTCAGTCACACTGGTACAGCTCAGACCCACTGGTACAGCTCAGTTACACTGGTACAGCTCAGACCCACTGGTACAGTTCAGTCACACTGGTACAGTTCAGTCACACTGGTACAGCTCAGACCCACTGGTACAGCTCAGACCCACTGGTACAGTTCAGCCACACTGAACGACACCCACACTGATTAAATGCACAGCATCTGGAGGAGAATTCCTTCCATAGACAAGCTAATATACCAACACTGTCATGACATTAAACTAGCCAAGAAGTTAAAAACAACCAATCAAAACACCCATCTTGAATCACCATTTTCAATTAAAGTTTTGTACATTGACCTTCGAGATGCTCTGGGTGGACTTTCAGTTCGTCTTCCCCCTCCCTGCTTCTTGATTGGACGATGGACTTCCCCAATAAGTGCTTAGCACACAGGTGTCAAACTCAAGGCCCACAGGCCAAATGTGGCCCACGGCGTCATTTTATGTGGCCCGCAAGAGCCTCAAAAGCGTAACTGTCCAAAAAAAATAAGTAAAAGTGAGCAAAAACTACATTTCCCACAATTATGTTACCCGTGAAGTGACAGCATTTCAACACTGCAGTGTTTCCATATCGATGCGATTTTCCCAATAAGTGTAATTGAGAAACACAAATAATGATCCCAAAATGTCCAGGAAGAGAAACATCGATGCAGATGGAAGGGTGTTTCAATAAAGATGCAAAAGCGATGTTTACGGTTCAAGGAGAAAAAGCAGTGGCGGTGTCAAAGAGTACGATTTTGTGACCAAACACAGAG
Source organism: Brachyhypopomus gauderio (assembly GCF_052324685.1). Classification (NCBI taxonomy): domain Eukaryota; kingdom Metazoa; phylum Chordata; class Actinopteri; order Gymnotiformes; family Hypopomidae; genus Brachyhypopomus; species Brachyhypopomus gauderio. The sequence goes on along the minus strand of NC_135218.1, from coordinate 19,572,588 downwards.
CTAAGTATGCCAAAATTAGCCATCAATAAAAACGACGAATTGTCAAAGAATTAAAAAGCAAACTGCGATCTCAACAGAATGTGTTCACAACCACAAACGAAACGGCAGTAAAAGCTAGCTTTGTTGTGGCTAAAGAAATCGCTGCGCTTCAGTCTTTTTCAGAGGGAGTGTTTTTGAAGCACAATTGCTATTTTCACAGTTATTCGATATTTCAAGTTTTGAACAAAGTAAATGTGATATATTTGATAAATTTTTCTTTATTCACTTGGATAGTTTGATCGTTGACTGATGGAGTAATGTGGGTTTCATAACCTAATAAATTTAAAGGATTTATGTTATAATAACAGAGCAACAAGCAAACATTTTTTTTATATTTACGCAAATATATCTGTAATATTTGTAACTTGAATAAGTAATAAATTCAGAGTTATTTAACATTAAGGAGTAGGTACATTTGCAAGTTACACATGGCCCTCCGTGGGTAACGATTATACTGATGTGGCCTGTGGTGAAAATGAGTTTGACACCCCTGCCTTAGCACATGCCTCATCTGCAGGCAGGTGCACTGCATCATGGGAGTCCACACTGTGCTTTTCCTGCTTCCTCTCTCTGAAGGAGGTGACACACCAACTGTCACAAATACAGCCGTGTGTCATGCTAGGCTCCGCCCCCTCCTGTCTGTCTTGTTCCTTGTGCTGTCAGTAATGCCTTCTTATTTATATATCCGCCCTCTTTGAAAGTTTTTCATCAGTTTATAGTTTGTTTTTGGTCTGTTGGTTTGGTATTTATTATTTCTTGTGTTTGCTGTCTTACTTTGTCAGTTAGTTTAGTGTCACATTATGTCTGTGTCATGCTATGACTGTTCAATGTTTCAAGGGTCATAAGTTTCTTTCGTGTTTCTAGGTTTTGGGTCAGTGTTACTATTCAAATTGATGGTTGAATCTGTGTCTACATGAAGTGTGTTACACTCTGTTTGGTGCCCTAGTGGGTCTGTACATCTTTTTATGAATCCCTGCGCAAGTTCGTGTTCTCTCATTTGGGGAAACTGCTCATGTAAACCCCTGGTCTAGTTCATGTAAACCCCTGGTCTAGATCATGTAAACCCCTGCTCTAGATCATGTAAACCCCTGCTCTAGATCATGTAAACCCCTGCTCTAGATCATCGGCGCAGATGGAAATTCTGAAGTGAGGGGGACCAAGCTGTACAATATATACGTTTATGCTTGTAGATGCTAGATTTCAGATGGGGTCAATATAAATCTGGAGGGGACATGTCCACCCCGTCCCCAGTGCCATCTGCGCCCCTGCTCTAGATCATGTCCTCTAATCTGGAAGCCCTGCTGAGTGTAACTCTGTCCTAGTTACTGTTCTGTTCACCCCTGTATGTGTTTATTGTTTTGTTATGGTTCAACATAGAATATTTGGACCATCCAGGTTTGTTTGGATTAGTCTGTATTGGTGTGTTAATGACACACACACCACACTGACACACATACCACACAAACACCACACTGAAACACCACACACGCTACACTGACACACACACCACACTGACACACATACCACACCAACACCACACTGAAACACCACACACGCTACACTGACACACACACCACACATGCCACACTAACAAACACACCACACACACCACACTAACACACACCACACACACCACACTGAAACACACACACCACACACATCTCACTGACACACATCACACTGACATACGAGTCATCACTTTGCTCTGCCAACACAGGAATGCAAAGGCAGAAACAGAAGCTACACGCAGCACATAGTGATCAGTTTAGTGATCAGTAAAGATAAACAGCAGATATCAAATTACTGTAAATGACTCATTTGCCGGTGTTGTAACTTATTCAGGTACAATTAATTAATCCTATATATATATATATATATATATATATATATATATATATATATATATATATATATATATATGTGTTAGCTGTTTATTATTACTGTTAGTAATACCTTACTAATTGTAATACCCTATTACTGTTAGTAATTACTGTTAGTGAACTACCTAGCATGTAGTTCAAACGGTGATGTGTTTCGGGAGGAGAACAGCCCTGTAGCTGGAGTGATCTTACCTGCTGCTCCTGACCTGGCCAGCTTCTTTTGGGCTTGACTGGTGCACTCCTCTCCTCGCTTGGGAAGGACGAACAGACCCACGCTGAGAGCAGCTTCTCCCGCCGCCTCAGCGGTCAGTGACTTTGCTTTGGTCTGTTCACTCTTATTTTCCTCCTGAACATGCTGGGGTCAGCTTAGGACCCCTGGACACCACCTGTTTAAATTGTGTTTACTCTCCACCATATGGCCCACAATATGACTGCACCACAGCTTAACACCAGTTGTCAGTGATTAGAAGATTAGGGGGAGATGACAGTGGTGTGTGTGTGTGTGTGTGTGTGTGTGTGTGTGTGTGTGTGTGTGTGTGTGTGTGTGTGTGTGTGTGTGTGTGTGAGTGAGTGTGTGTGAGTGAGTGTGTGTGGGTGTGTGTGTGTGTGTGTGTGTGAGTGTGTGGGGGGGGGGGCAGTATTAATCATTTTGCTGCATCTGTGTGAGCAGCATAAGTGTGGCAGGATGCCAAACTCCTGCCCTCGTTTTCCGCTTGACTGGCTGCATGATGACACGCCCTTTACCTCCTGTGTGCCCCCTGCCTCCTCCTCCACATCCTGTGTGCCTCACCCACTCCACGCACCCACACCCTCACCCACACCTCACTCCCCCTCACCCACACCCTCACCCACACCTCACCCACACCCTCACCCACACCCTCACCCACACCTCACCCACACCTCACCCACACCCTCACCCTCACCCACACCTCACCCACACCTCACCCACACCCTCACCCACACCTCACTCCCCCTCACCCACACCCTCACCCACACCTCACTCCCCCTCACCCACACCTCACTCCCCCTCACCCACACCTCATCCACACCTCACTCCCCCTCACCCACACCTCACCCACACCTCACCCACACCTCATCCACACCTCACTCCCCCTCACCCACACCCTCACCCACACCTCACTCCCCCTCACCCACACCTCACCCACACCCCACTCCCCCTCACCCACACCTCACCCACACCCCACTCCCCCTCACCCACACCTCACCCACACCCCACTCCCCCTCACCCACACCTCACCCACTCCCCCTCACCCACACCTCACCCACACCTCACTCCCCCTCACCCACACCCCACTCCCCCTCACCCACACCTCACCCACACCTCACTCCCCCTCACCCTCACCCACACCCCACTCCCCCTCACCCACACCTCACTCCCCCTCACCCACACCCTCACCTCACTCCCCCACACCCTCACCCCACTCCCCCTCACCCACACCCTCACCCACACCCCACTCCCCCTCACCCACACCCCACTCCCCCTCACCCACACCCTCACCTCACTCCCCCACACCCTCACCCACACCCCACTCCCCCTCACCCACACCTCACCCACACCCCACTCCCCCTCACCCACACCCTCACCCACACCCCACTCCCCCTCACCCACACCCCACTCCCCCGCACCCACACTTCCCCTCCTCACCCACACCCCACTCCCCCTCACCCACACCTCACCCAACACCTCACCCAACACCTCACCCACACCCCACTCCCCCTCACCCACACCCCACTCCCCCTCACCCACACCTCACCCACACCTCCCCTCCTCACCCACACCTCACCCACACCTCACTCCCTCTCACCCACACCCCACTCTCCCTCACCCACACCTCACCCACAACCCCCCTCCACCTCACCCACACCCCACTCCCCCTCACCCACACCCCACTCCCCCTCACCCACACCTCACCCACACCTCCCCTCCTCACCCACACCTCACTCCCCCTCAACCACACCCCACTCTCCCTCACCCACACCTCACCCACAACCCCCCTCCACCTCACCCACACCCCACTCCCCCTCACCCACACCCCACTCCCCCTCACCCACACCTCACCCACACCTCCCCTCCTCACCCACACCTCACTCCCCCACACCCCACTCCCCCTCACCCTCACCCACCTCCCCTCACCCACACCCCACTCCCCTCACCCACACCCCACTCCCCCTCACCCACACCTCACCCACACCTCACCCACACCCCACTCCCCTCACCCTCACCTACACCCCACTCCCCTCACCCACACCCCACTCCCCTCACCCTCACCTACACCCCACTCCCCTCACCCACACCCCACTCCCCTCACCCGAGGAGCAGAAGTCAGTTGCTACGCTGACATATGCAGCCTATAATGAAACAGGAGGCTGGCGTAGGGCACCATGTCCACTGTGAGTGAGGGTTCATGCACAATGTGAAGAAAAGCAGCGTGGAGGATTCCACTTCATTACATCACTGATCATGTGACTTCCTGAACACTCTGGTCTGAAGGGTGAAGGTCGTTCTGTACCTCCATCTCTCTGGACCAAGAACACAGCACAGCGCTGTCCATTATTTGACCTGAGTGTAACTTTAAGGTTTTTACCCAGAAATACAACTATGCTAACTTGTTTAGCTGCTGTCTCTCTGTTGTCAGGTTTATGAAGCTATGCAATTTCCTTTAGTTTGATTTGATGTAAAGCTGAGTTAAGAGTAGTAACAGAGAATCAATCATACCCAAAGGCATTCAGATCATGCTGGTGTCGGTAATGAGCTGTATGTTCAAGGTTAAAATGACCTTGCGGTTATTTTATTCATATAATGAGGGCATCATGATATTAAACGTCATGGTTCTGGGGCTTGGCTGTTGCCATGGCTCCTGGTGATGCTTTGAAGGTTGTATGGATGTTGGGTGGTTATCATGGTGAGCCAGTACATCAGCCAAAGGGAGACACACACACACACACACACACACACACACACACACACACACACACACACACACACACACACACACACACACACACACACACACACACCTGCGCCTTGTTCTCTGCTCTGCTTGTGTTAATATTACAGGTACAGTCCACCAGTGCTATTTGGAGCCCACATGTAGACACACTGCTGAGGCAGTTATCTGCCCTCCCGCCATTCTGAGACTGACCAGTTATCTGCCCTCCCGCCATTCTGAGACTGACCAGTTATCTGCCCTCCCGCCATTCTGAGACTGACCAGTTATCTGCCCTCCCGCCATTCTGAGACTGACCAGTTATCTGCCCTCCCGCCATTCTGACACTGCTTTTTGAGTTTAAACTCCGTGCATGTGTTGTGAGTTTGTACTGTGCTCCGTGTGTGCATTGTGAGTTTATACTGTGCTCCGTGCGTGCGCTGTGAGTTTGTACTTTGCTCCGTGTGTGCGTTGTGAGTTTATACTGTGCTCCATTCGTGCATTGTGAGTTTATACTGTGCTCCGTGCGTGCGTTGTGAGTTTGTACTTTGCTCCGTGTGTGCGTTGTGAGTTTATACTGTGCTCCGTGCGGGCGTTGTGAATTTATACTGTGCTCCATTCGCGCATTGTGAGTTTATACTGTGCTCCGTGCGTGCGTTGTGAGTTTGTACTGTGCTCCGTGTGTGCATTGAGTTTGTACTGTGCTCCGTGCGTGCGTTGTGAGTTTATACTGTGCTCCGTGTGTGCGTTGAGTTTCTACTGTGCTCTGTGCGTGTGTTGTGAGTTTATACTGTGCTCCGTGCGTGCGTTGTGAGTTTATCCTGTGCTCCGTGTGTGCGTTGAGTTTCTACTGTGCTCTGTGCGTGCGTTGTGAGTTTATACTGTGCTCCGTGCGTGCATTGTGAGTTTGTACTGTGCTCCGTGTGTGCATTGAGTTTGTACTGTGCTCCGTGCGTGCGTTGTGAGTTTATACTGTGCTCCGTGTGAGTTGAGTTTCTACTGTGCTCTGTGCGTGCGTTGTGAGTTTATACTGTGCTCCGTGCGTGCGTTGTGAGTTTATCCTGTGCTCCGTGTGTGCGTTGAGTTTCTACTGTGCTCTGTGCGTGCGTTGTGAGTTTATACTGTGCTCCGTGCGTGCGTTGTGAGTTTGTACTGTGCTCCGTGCATGCATTGTGAGGTTCTACTGTGCTCCGTACGTGCGTTGTGAGTTTATACTGTGCTCTGTGCATGTGTTGTGAGTTTATACTGTGCTCTGTGCGTGCGTTGTGAGTTTATCCTGTGCTCTGTGCGTGTGTTGTGAGTTTACTGTGCTCCGTGCATGCATTGTGAGTTTCTACTGTGCTCCGTGCGTGCGTTGTGAGTTTATACTGTGCTCTGTGCGTGTGTTGTGAGTTTATACTGTGCTCTGTGCGTGCGTTGTGAGTTTATACTGTGCTCCATACCTTGTGAGAGAACATTGTGTCTGTTTCATCTACCTTTTATTAATCTTTTGTGCTATAGACATTAAAGACTTTCTGCTACCACTGTCTCTACTTCCTCCTCTTACAGTGGTATAAACAACGTCTATACTGCAGTTAACACAGCTCATTCCCCTGAATCAACAAATATTCCTAGTGTTGTTTCTGTTGTATTTATTAGTTTTCAATAAAATCTGTGTTGAGATTCTGTGCCAAAAAATCTTGAACTTAAATGGCAATTCGCTGTAGAACTAAGTCCAGCCAGGAAGTGATTGATAATAATAATAATTTTATATAGCATATTTCTCATATTCAAGGACACTTTCCAAGATGTTTGCAGAAAAAAACATAAAGACCAAAAAAAAACACATAAAAATAAAAGTATGATGAACAGACTGCCACGATGAGGTGGTCACAGCAGCCGCCCACTCACACTCCCCGTTCCACACAGCCCTCCTCACACTCCCTATTCCACACTCCCCTCCTCACACTCCCCGCTCCTCACACCACTCCTCACAACTCTCCTTACCCTCTCCTCACACCCCTCCTCACACTCCTCCTCACACACACCTACATGGATGTAATTTTGATTTCAAAAGTGGGGGGGACATGGATTTGCCGCTATTTAAATATTTGGTTTTAACTGTAAAAACTGGGGGGGACCAAAGCCGGCTTTTGAAAAAGTGGGGGGGGGGGGGGGGGGGGGGGGACATGCCCCCCCAAAATTACGTCCGTGCACACCTACTCATCACACACCACTCCTGTTATCACAATTAACCATTTATTAAATCACCCACAACACCTGCTATTTATTATCTAAGTCAAGTAAGTACAAGTCAAGTACAAGTACCAGCCATCTTTGCTGCACATTGTAAGGTGCTTGCTGAGCCTTTGGAGAATAAACCTCCCTGCAAACCTCACCTGTTCAGCTCTCCTTCCACTGACATCATACAGTCAATGTTAACACAGCGGAAAACTAACAATCTAGAACAGACAATGTTAACACAGCAGAAAATTAATGATCCAGAACAATGTTAACACAGCAGAAAGCTAATGATCCAGAACAGACAATGTTAACACAGCAGAAAACTAACGATCCAGAACAGACAATGTTAACATAGCAGAAAACTAATGATCCAGAACAGACAATGTTAACATAGCAGAAAACTAACAAACTAGAACAATGTTAACACAGCAAAAAACTAACGATCCAGAACAATGTTAATATAGCAGAAAACTAATGATCCAGAACAATGTTTACATAGCAAAAAACTTACGATCCAGAACAGACAATATTAACACAGCAGAAAACTAACGATCCAAAACAGACAAAGTTAACATAGCAAAAAACGAACGGTCCAGAACAGACAATATTAACACAGCAGAAAACTAACAATCTAGAACAATGTTAACACAGCAAAAAACTAACGATCTAGAACAATGTTAACACAGCAAAAAACTAACAATCTAGAACAATGTTAACACAGCAAAAAACTAACGATCCAGAACAATGTTTATGAAGCAGAAAACTAATGATCCAGAACAATGTTTACACAGCAAAAAACGAACAATCCAGAACAGACAATATTAACACAGCAGAAAGCTAACGATCCAGAACAATGTTAATACAGCAGAAAACTAATGATCCAGAACAGACAATGTTAACACAGCAGAAAACTAACAATCTAGAACAATGTTAACACAGCAAAAAACTAACAATCCAGAACAATGTTAATATAGCAGAAAACTAATGATCTAGAACAATGTTTACACAGCAAAAAACTAACGATCCAGAACAGACAATATTAACACAGCAGAAAACTAACAATCCTAAACAGACAATGTTAACATAGCAAAATACTAAAGGTCCAGAAAAGACAATGTTAACACAGCAGAAAACTAACGATCCAGAACAATGTTAGCACAGCAGAAAACTAACGATCCAGAACAATGTTAATATAGCAGAAAACTAATGATTCAGAACAATGTTTACACAGCAAAAAACTAACGATCCAGAACAATGTTAACACAGCAGAAAACTAATGATCCAGAACTGACAATATTAACACAGCAGAAAACTAACGATCCAGAACAGACAATGTTAACACAGCAGAAAACTAACAATCCAGAACAGACAATGTTAACATAGCAGAAAACTAATGATCCAGAACATACAATATTAACACAGCAGAAAACTAATGATCCAGAATAGACAATGTTAACACAGCAGAAAACTAACGATCCAGAATGATGTTAATACAGCAGAAAACTAACAATCCAGAACAGACAATATTAACAGCAGAAAAGTAACAATCCAAAACAGACAATGTTAACATAGCAAAAAACGAACGGTCCAGAACAATGTTAATACAGCAGAAAACTAATGATCCAGAACAATGTTAATACAGCAGAAAACTAATGATCCAGAACAGACAATTTTAACACAGCAGAAAACTAACAATCCAGAACAGACAATGTTAACACATCAGAAAACTAACAATCCAGAACAGACAATGTTGGCACAGCAGGAAACTAACGATCCCACCATAGGCCAGATGAAAAAACACAGACCAGATGAAAGAACATCTCACCATGGACCAGTTGAAACAACATCTCACCATGGACCAGATGAAAGAACATTTCACCATGGACCAGATGAAACAACACAGACCAGATGAAACATCTCATTCCAGTGTATATGAAGCATGTGGGGGAACTTGAACTTTGAAAATTACAAGAACTTGTATAAATAATCTCCATGCATGTCAGCCTTTAGTCATGAGCCTGTGCTAAACGTGTGGTTGCTGCACTAGATGAACGGACTTTGTTCTCACCACTTCTTGGGGTCTTCATCTGCTTTCATGATGACCTCTGTGCTGTTGTCACATTTCTATACACGACTGATTTTTACAGCTCTATAAAACATTTTTAGAGCTCTACACTGTCTAAGGTATTAACAAGAGAAGGAATGGGTAATTTTTTTTTGGAGATGTTTGTAATTAAATATTTAACGTCTCCTCAGTGATGAAACTCATGCTCATGGACCAGCATTAAAATGCTACAGGACGAGTGAAAGGCTGGTGTGCTGTACTTGGTATGAACCTGTAAGGCGTGTAAGCAGTGATGAGTAACAGCGTGTACCTGAAGAAGCTGTCACAGCGGGTAGGGTCACCTCTAATATTCCTGGAAGATTTTGCTTTTCCCATTGATGTTAGTTTTTCTTGATTCCAGATGACGTAGCGTATATTGTGTAGTTTATTATCACGTAAATGGCTAAACAATTCTTCCGGAGCATTGCACTGTGTGTGTGTGTGTGTGTATGTGTGTGTGTATGTGTGTGTGTGTGTGTGTGTGTGTGTGTGTGTGTGTGTGTGTGTGTGTGTGTGTGTGTGTGTGTGTGCGCGCACCTGTTTCGTCCAGGAGGGTCAGTGGTGGATCTATGTTTTAGGAGACTAGCAAACGCACTCAGAAAGAGGTTTTTTTCCAATGTGAAGCAACATCCCAGTGGATATGGTAACCCGGCACAAACCCTTTCAGCTGAGTGGGCATTAGTGCTGTCTGCCTCAACGAAAATGACTTCAGTACAGAATCTACTACGTATAAGCGCTTCTGCAACAGCTGCAGGTCTTACTGCAGGTCACCACTGTTGAGAATCTTTAACCTGTACGTTTAATTCTGGGCAGTTTGTCAGCATTTCAATTCACTTTCAGTGAGCTGAGTGAAGAAATGAAATTTCATATTACTGTTTTATCTCAATGTGGATGTTTACAAGGCAGTCCTACTGATATTTTCATGTGAACCTGCTCTCAAACTAAAGCCCTAAAAATCCTGAAGTACAAATTATGGATGCATATGTAATGGGTGTCTGCATGCCTGTCTGTGTGTGTCTGCCTGTGTGTGTATCTGTCTCCTGTTACTCCCATCTCTGCATTGTTTTCATGAACAAAGCAGCTAAACACAGGAAGACTCATATATTATAATCTCTCTCTCTCTTTCTCTCTCTCTCTCTCTTTCTCTCTCCCCCCCCTCTCTCTCTCTCTGACAGAGTGGAGATAGTCCTGCAGCTCTTTCTCAGCTTGGCTGCAGACCTGGAGAACATTAGTGCTACAGGATAACAACGTAATAAAATAGGGATACCACCAAAATATACCACCTCTACCTCCTTTAGCCATAAGAACAAGCATAGAAACCAACATAATATAATAAATCAAAAGGAGGATTTCACATGACCTCAACTAACATATCATCAGGACTATTATATATAAAAATTATTTTACATCTGTAACACATAATGTAATACATTGTGAGATCTGAATAGACTGTACAGTTTTACCCTGGTGTAACTGTGAATGTCACTGTGTTCTCTTCTGTTCCATACACCAGTAAAGGCTTCTTCACACTGCATGGACGTATAATTTCAACCTGCACCCAAGGCTGAAGAGCACTAATGTGTTGGCTTCAAACCATGTACCACAAACAGCATGTGTAGCATAACTACTGGTGTGTGAATTCAGTGACAGAGTGGGAGGAGTCATTTTTGACAGAGTGGGAGGAGTCAATTATTGATAGAGTCGGAGGAGTCAATTATTGATAGAGTCGGAGGAGTCAATTATTGATAGAGTGGGCGGAGTCAATCATTGACAGAGTGGGAGGAGTCAATTATTGATAGAGTGGGAGGAGTCAATTATTGATAGAGTGGGCGGAGTCAATCATTGACAGAGTGGGAGGAGTCATTTTTGACAGAGTGGGAGGAGTCAATTATTGATAGAGTCGGAGGAGTCAATTATTGATAGAGTCGGAGGAGTCAATTATTGATAGAGTGGGCGGAGTCAATCATTGACAGAGTGGGAGGAGTCAATTATTGATAGAGTGGGAGGAGTCAATTATTGATAGAGTGGGCGGAGTCAATCATTGACAGCTACTGCATCTGAATTGTATTAAACGAAAATGAGCTCATATAGCAGTGCTGTGTCCTCCAGACCTCCACACGACAACAGGAAACAGAGCAGAAATGGGCTATAACCCCAAACTCCCTCTCTGTCTCACTCCCTCTTTCTCTCTTTTTCTCTCTCACTCACTCCCTCTCTCTTTCTCTCTCTCTCACTCACTCCCCCCTCTCTCTCACTTCATCTGTCTCACTCTCCCCTCTTTCTCACTCCCTCTCTCCCCCTCTCTCTCTCTCTCTCTCTCTATCTCTCTCTCTCTCAACAGTACAGCATGGTGGAGATTCAACAGTGAATCATGGTGGAGGTTCAACAGTATAGCATGGTGGAGGTTCAACAGTGAATCATGGTGGAGGTTCAACAGTGGAGCATGGTGGAGGTTCTAACCCTAATCCTAACCCTTAACATCTATTAACACCTCTATTAACACATATACTAACACTTATGTTAACACTTGTGTTAACGTGTAAAATCTAAACACATAACACCTATACACTGTTCTGTATGTACATTGTGTTTATGAAGTGTGCTATATAAATAAATAAATGCAATCTATTTTTCTTATTTAAGGGAGAAGTCCCTACTGACCCCCTACTTTTTGTAATCCTGTTTGACAGTAAGTGAAAACAAAACAGAACTGAAATGGCCTGTTTCATGGCTTTCAGTGATACTCCAATCAGATCATTACTCAGCTGTTGGGCAGCTAAGGTAGCTATACAATATTACCAACATAGACACTAATCAACATAGGCAGATAACTGTGATAGTTTACCATGGCAACAGGTAAACAACAACGCTCACTAGACAACAACGCTCACTAGACAACAACGCTCACTAGAATGCTTTGTCACTTCATTCTTTGTTTTCCTTTAGTGCTTAAATGATTTTTGCATGTTTTATACACAGATCTATTACTAAAGTTCATAAAAACCAACAGCATACCAGCTGGTGCAGCAGGTGTACTGGCGTGGTCCCAAGGATAAAGTGTGTTTGTGCCAGCACTCAGATGGGCATATTATTGGCAATTATGTCATCATTTCACAAGTAAATAAATGTTTCATTTGTTTGTACATTTATTTAAATGTATGATGTAAAATGTGTTCAATCAAAGTCACAGCCATGGTACTGACCCAGTGAGTCCTCAGAAGTGCTGGTGTTATGTGCTGTGTTGTTAATGTCATTCACAGCCCGGTTTCTCCTCACTTCCTGTTTTTGGGTGCTGAGTGAAGAGACTTCCTGTGCGCTTACACTGGCCTTTGCTGCTGACTGTACTCGCACTGTACTTAGGATGATCTGTGGGGAGTGTGTGCGTGTGAGTGAGTGTGTGTGTGTGTGTGTACACACCAAATAGGATTAAGATTGAAAATGCAAGATTCCTTTTTTTACTTTTGATTCGCTGCATAAGCAGGTTTTTCAAGCAGCATAAGATAAATGTGAATACTGAGTATAAATCCATTAATAAACACATAAGAAAAACGTCATGTACTTTATTGCAGTAGTCTTGATATCCCTGCAATAGCTTTTTCATCCTGGATGCATCTCAGCACATCAACACTGGAGGTGGGGAAAAGTGTGTATCTCACGTTCAGGATCGTTTACTGTCTCTGAGGTGATGGGGTGTAAATAATGTCCAGACCTTCTGCCATTCTGTTCTACCTCCTGCCATTCTTATCTTACAGAGCCAAGACTTCCATGGCTCAGAGTATGAGGTATTAGTGTAATTATTTTAGATCTGCTAAACTGAAGGCAGGCAGTTGTGTGTGTGTGTGTGTGTGTGTGTGTGTGTGTGTGTGTATTTGTGACATAGTGGATGTGTTCATGGATGTCTCCACCCACTTAAGTAGGTGAAACTTCAAAGCGACTTCTTAGGTTTATGTACATGATTTTACATTAAGCACATTTTGTGGTGTTCATCATATGTTTTGTGGTGTTTGTTTGCTCTCTGATATGGACTGGATGAGGATGGTTTGAAGTTTCTGATATGGACTGGATGAGGTTGGTTTGAGGTTTCTGATATGGACTGGATGAGGATGGTTTGAGGTTTCTGATATGGACTGAATGAGATTGGTTTGAGGTTTCTGATATGGACTGGATGAGGTTGGTTTGAGGTTTCTGATATGGACTGGATGAGGATGGTTTGAGGTTTCTGATATGGACTGGATGAGATTGGTTTGAGATTTCTGATATGGACTGGATGAGGTTGGTTTGAGGTTTCTGATATGGACTGGATGAGGATGGTTTGAGGTTTCTGATATGGACTGGATGAGGATGGTTTGAGGTTTCTGATATGGACTGGATGAGGATTGTTTGAGGTTTCTGATATGGACTGGATGAGGTTGGTTTGAGGTTTCTGATATGGACTGGATGAGGTTGGTTTGAGGTTTCTGATATGGACTGGATGAGGATGGTTTGAGGTTTCTGATATGGACTGGATGAGGTTGGTTTGAGGTTTCTGATATGGACTTGATGAGGTTGGTTTGAGGTTTCTGATATGGACTGGATGAGGATGTTTTGAGGTTTCTGATATGGACTGGATGAGGTTGGTTTGAGGTTTCTCTCCAGGTTTCTTTACTGAGTTTTTCCTCACCACTCTCAACCTTGGACCTAGACCCAGATTCTTGACAAAGCTTTGCAAATTAAACCTTCTGTAAAAGTGCTAAACAGACACAATGAAATTTCTAAATATTAAATACTGTCGCAACGAGACTTGGAGGTCAGAGTCTGAGGATTTAACGAATATTTCTAAGATGACGTGAAGGTGGATGATGTAGTCTTTTTCAGAGGGTCATATGGGCATATGGGCACATAGACTGCTCATGTGCAGCACAACCACGCGTCTACATGAAGAGATGAAGGGAGGGCCATATTCAGACCCATCTTCGACTAGTATACCTCAGTGCTGTTACAGTAAGTTCATTGTTGATTGTAGTACTATTATGGGCGTTATTGGGATGAAATTTCATGATGGAAATTTTGGAATTATTTGTTGGTCTGAAGTCAAATGCTGCCGGTTGACATACCCTGTCTTATGTCTGGGAGAATTTAATTTGCACATGAGCATGTGCGTACGCGCATGCATGTGTGTGTGTGTGTGTGTGTGTGTGTGTGTGTGTGTGTGTGTGTGTGTGTGTGTGTGTGTGTGTTAGGTCTTTGAAATTGTCCATAGATGTGACCATAGCCCTCAGGGTTGATAAACAGGATAACGGGGGGGGGGGGGGGGGGGGGGGAGCTGCTCACCTGTGGTTTATTGTAGTTTAGTGTAGTTCCTTGGGTTTAGTGTAATTCTTGTGGTTTAGTGTAATTCTTCTATTGAATGAAGAAAAAAATCTGGTTATGGTTTCTGATTCACCCAAATACACTGACCTTTTACTGAATAATGTTGATGGTCTGAGAGATGTGAAGCCTCAGCTAATTTTTGATTTTGAAACATTTGAAAACATTTTGTTCAGGGGCAGCGTTTACCATCTTAGATCAGCTGGAAATCTCACCGCCAGATTTAGAGAAGTTAGTATACTCTCATATTCCATGTTGCCTTGAAGCTGTAGTAGCTTGTATGTGGAGATAATTAAGTCCTCGTTAGCTCGTCTGCTGCAGCACGCTAGCGCACTGGCACAAGACTGAGGGGGGGACATCACCCCGGGAGGACATCACCCTGGGAGGACATCACCCCGGGAGGACATCACCCCTGGAGGACGATGTCCCTCGGGTCCATCAGATCAGCTGCTCTAGGTGGTGCCTCAGTCTTGGCTGGTTATTGTCATTTATTTATTAGGATGTTCAGAACTTTGGGTTTAAATGAGCTCCATAAACACTGGGATTAAATGTGCTCTATTCACGCTTTGGAATTAAATGTGCTGTGGAGTGAGTTTAAGGGGAGGTTATGGAGGTGAGGAGTGAGTATAAGGGGAGGTTATAGAGGTGAGGAGTGAGTATAAGGGGTGTTATGCAGGTGAGGAGTGAGTTGAAAGGGGTGTTATGGAGGTGAGGAGTGAGTATAAGGGGAGGTTATGGAGGTGAGGAGTGAGTCTAAGGGGGTGTTATGGAGGTGAGGAGTGAGTCTAAGGGGAGGTTATGGAGGGAGGAGTGAGTTTAAGGTGAGGTTATGTGCAGAGCTCAAAGAAGCCAGTGTTATAGAACTGTATAAACAGCATGTGTCCACCTGGAATTCACTCCAGGTGTTTATTCTGCACTGGTGACTGAATTGTGTGGATCTGCTCTGATCCATGATCTTGGTAGAAGCTGTGAGAGTTGGGCGTGTCCACCACTCTCTTTTATTTGCTAGTATATCTGGACTGTTACCTTTGCCCTGGAGACGTGACAGAACCAAGCAGCTGAAGTTAAATCTGACCCCTGGTGCTGTGTGTGAACATTATACTCAGATACACTGAATTCTCAGCTTTTGTCCTCCTGAGTAATTTGTTTTAATTGGATCTTTCTCTGTGTCTCTCTCCCTGGACAGTCCAGAGTCCGTCCCTGTGGATTTGTTCTGATTAATAAGCTGTGTCTCTGTCTGTCTCTCTCTGCTCCTCATTCCCTCTCTTTCACTGTCTGTCTGTGTTTCTCAATCTCCCTACCTGTCTCCCTCTATCTCTCTGTCTGTCTTTTCTCTCTGATGGTGTCACCTCCATAATTAGAATACTTATTGTCAGAGGTGGGGACTCGAGTCACATGACTTGGACTCGAGTCAGACTCGAGTCATTAATATTAAGACTTTTGACTTGACTTGAAAAAATATTCAGAGACTTAGACTTGACTTGGACTTTTACACCAATAACTTGGGACTTGAATTGGACTTGAACCTTTACTTGCAAAGACTTGATTTTTTTTTACCCCAAATCTAAATTTTAAAACGCATATTAATATTTATAAAGTGCGCCCCATTAATTTCATTTCCGTCCTTCTGACGCAGACCAGTCCTCTGCTTTTCCACACTCTGTACGTGTGTGTGTGCATGAGCTGCAGCACAACCAATCAAAAGGGGGGGTTGGCGAACGTAAATTTTTACCGGGCGGGGTGTAAAATGGACACAAATTAAGTATTATATCGCGATCGATCGATCGCCAGTGGTTGGTGCCAGAGCGAACTAGTAACTCATTGAATCATACATGTGGATCAGAGGTAAATAAACTAGATTTTTTTCCGGCGTGAGAAATCGGATGTGTGGCGTGAGAGCGTGTGAAGACGGTCAAATGCGTGTGTCTCACGCTCAATGCGTGAGAGTTGGCAACCCTGGGTTCTGTATCTGAACTCGGGGAAGAGAGCCTCTCTCTGTCACCATCATAATATCCAGTTCTATCTCAGCATGGATTGTGTATTTGAACATCTACGTCGAGAAAAAAATATATTGACAAAAGTGGAGCGAGTTTTCAGCTATGGGGACATCATTCATCGTGCACAAATGACATACAGACTTTTGGCCAGCAAATGCAATGCAGAATATTTACTGAAATGTCTAAAGTTGCAGATTCCTGTTAATTGTTCAGTTCTTATATTTGTTTGTCTTGTGTCACTCACACATGTTCTCCAAGAAACCAGATAAGAGAAGAGAGGGAAAATGCTGTTATGGTTCTTTGTATTGTACTGTGAAAATATCAGCACTTTTTATTTGAACATGGAGTTCTACTTATGACTTTTTCACAGAATATTTATTTCTGGAAAATTGTAGTTTAAAGTATGAATATTTTTGCAGCTAAGTTTAACAAATTGAACTGTGCAATAAAGAGGTGTAATTTTATTTTTTTTTATACTTCGTGTTTTCAGTTGCACATGTTTTATCAAGATTTGAGGAGAATACAGATTTAAAAAAGAACGCATGTCTATTATTTACATTTAAAATTTAAAATATACCTGCAACATTAGTAAAAAAAAAAAAAGACTCGAAAGGACTTGAAATTCCAAGTTTCAGACTTGGGACTTGACTTGACTATTGCCTGTCTTGACTCGAGACTTGACTTGACTTGAGTGTCTTTGCTTGAGACTTGACTTGGGACTTGAGGTATAAAGACTTGGACTTACTTGAGACTTGCAAAACACTGACTTGGTCCCACCTCTGCTTATTGTATTCTATAAAGTGTATGTACATTAATTAACTTCACACTGCACATGAAAGCAAACCTTCTGTGATCATAGATCATCTTCAGGTTCTTCAGCATCTCCAGGTTCTTCAGGACTGTCTCGTCATGGTATCCGTGTCTCCTGTCACCTGCTGGCCAGGTTAGGTCTGGTGTAAAGGGACGCATGATGCAGAATTACGTTGGCGATGAACAACGGAGGAGCCGTGGAGGTCGTGGAGGTCGTGACCTGTGGCTCTTGAGTTATGCTGCTGTAGTGATCGTGGGCGTGGAGAGAGAGCACAGACCCAGGGTCAGAAAGGCCTCTGCTTGGAGAGCACACAGGTGAAAGGTCACGTGCTTTGAACAGGGCTAACGCTTCATGCTTGCTTGTCTTCAGATGTGTGTAGTGCAGCGGATTTCAAACAATAGGACAGATTACTTTTAAGGTTGTGAGCTCTGCACTCTCAGTGGGTTTCCGTTGACCAACCAGAGGGCCCCATTGAAGACGAGTGTTCGGTGTTAAGATGGTGTGAAGAAGGGCACCATCACACGTTTCATCCTGCATTCACACTTAAGTGTTCCTCTCTGCTTCTGAAGAGCGCTCAGTCCTGCCTCTCTGCAGTAGTGCTTTGCTACAGTTATACAGTAATAACTGACTTAATAGTGAAGAATGGTTTGAAATTGGGTTTGACCCTTTCATGCACGAGGGGGTCAGGTGCATTTTTAACTGAACGTCTTATTGCAGTAGCTTCGAAAAATACTCACCCACAGGGCTTAAAGCTTTGCTCAGTGTTCCTTCAGTACTTACACACACAAATAAAGAGGCAACGCTGTGAAACACAGTCCCGTCGCTCTGCGGGGCAGCCGTGGGTGATCTCAGCTCCGCGGGGAGCAGCCCAGACGCAATTTTCATCTGCAAAAACAGCATTTAAGCAATGCAGGTGTATTGCTGGGGTTGCCATGGAGATGAACACTGTCATGATGTCCACTTCAATCACTCCTGTCATGTCTCTGCTGAAATGAACCAGGAACACAGGATGTGTGGCTACTTCTGCTGATTGAACAACAACCTCTCATTTTCCTCCTATTGCACTCTCGCTCCCTCTCTCTATCTCTCTCTCTCTCCCCCCTCTCTGTCTATCTATCTGTTTCTATCTTGCTTTCTCTGAGATCAGCTGTGGCCTTCCTGTGGTCATCAGTGAAGGTCTTCCTAAGATTACAGAGTTGATTGTGTTCATATGGTTCTGATCCAGGTCCGTTTCACAGGACCAGTCCGCAGGCTTCCTCACAGTGAACAAATGGAGCAGCATCCTGGCCTGGCTGATGTAGGAGAGTCTAGAGTCCCCCCAAGCTGCAGGGCAGCATATGTACATTATAACCCTGTTATCTTATGGAGTAATGGAAGAGACATTACACTCACACTCAGTGTTTCTGAGAGCTGCAGGATTCAAAAAGTGTCTTTCAGGATCAAAACTGTCTAGGATCAACAGATGGCAGTCTAACTCTGCGCTCTGATCTCGCTCTCTCCATGTCTCTCTCTGATCTCTCTCTCTCCAACCCTCTCTCTCCAACACTCTCTCTCTCTCCATCCCCCCTTCTCTCTCTCTCTCTCTCTTCTGTGCATGCTGTGCTCAGAGAGGAGGGGCTCCATGGTTCCATTAACTGTAACTGCTACCTGGGCTTAGTGTGCCAAGCTCAAATGAAGTGGCACTAATATGGGGATTACATCAACAAATCTACCTGAAGTTCCCTGTCAATTTGGAGAGGGCGTGGGGCAGGTATCTATTAGGGGGCGGGCGTCTGTCAGGTGGTAGGGTCTGTCAGGGGGCGGAGCCTTTTAGGAGTGAGTGTCTGTCAGGGGGCGGGGTCTGATAGGGCGGGCATTTGTCGGGGGGTGAGGTCTGACGGGCGGTGTCTGTAAGGGGGCGGGGTCTGTGAGGGGGCGGGGTCTGTGATGGGGCGAGAGTCATGCTGTCATCACTCTTTCAGCTGTCTCTGTGGAAAGGTAACAGTACCATCACAGAGGTAAAGTCTGCTGAGAGTCATCATGGGGGATGAGTCTTAACGTGCAGACTTCCTGTGCACCTTAAGAATCTGTGCACAAGACGTCTCACTTGAAAAGAAAGTTTCATTATACCTCTCACCTTGATCAGAGAGGAAAAAAAAACTATTAAAGAACATGGAAGCTCGTCTTTCTCTTCTCTGAACGAGAACGGCAGTGTGATCAATACATGAAATGTTCTCATAGAGACAGAGAGTGTGGTACGATCTACAGAAGCAGAATACCACTGGTAGTGTGTTCTCTTCCATATGATCAATGGAATTATATTTAAAAGTGTTGTGATCATAAATGTGAGAATATGAATATTAATCATGAAATTGGTTTGTTGAAATGTGAAAATGTGAAATGTGTTTAGTTGTTTGGTCAGAGTTTTATTGCAACGGAAGAAAAACGGATCCGTACTGTCCGTGGCTGTGGATTTTAAACAGTACACACACACACTTTCTTTCAAGGATGGGCAAGTAATTTTCTCTCTCAGGGTTCTTATTGGAGAGGTGTTCCGAGTGTCCATTGATTGGTTCTATCAAAGGGAATTCCACACGTATAGGCACTTGAATTATTGATGGATGTGCAGTGAATTGCCAAGAGGCATGTGAACTTTCCTAGTGTCCAATTAATCTTTTAGCTGACTTCAGCCAGACTCGTCCAGATAACAAGATGTTGAGGGAAGACGAACAACAGAAGGAGAACCCTCAGCGGTACGATAACATCGCCAGACGCAAGGGCCTCGTGACAGCTCTGGAAAATGTGCAAAGCGTCGTGTCTGCTGGACGCGAGGGCCTTGTGACAGCTCTGTGAAATGTGCAAAGTGTCGTGTCTGCTGGACCGCTCATCTCGTCTTTGTGGTCAAACAACCAGAATCGTGCAGCAGATTTCAGAGATTTTCTGTTTGATTATAGTGGTGCTCCACCCTACTACACCCTCCTCCTCCACACCAATAAAAAAGAAAATATGCCATGCTCACAGTACAGCCTGCCTTAAAGGGGCGGGGTTGCACTCCATTAAGGGGTGGGGTTACACTCCATTAAGGGGCGGGGAACATGTTGGTTTGGGTTTCACTCCTCTGGACCTTAGGCGGTGCTCCTGAAAAGCCCCAGTCCTGGTCATCCTAGAGTGATGTCAGTGACTGATGCACCAGGGCTGTTCCATAATCCTGCTCTAATGGGCCGCATGGATCTCCATTACTTCATTCATGCCAATTATCATGAATATTTTTAGGAAATGAGAACTAATGTCTCAATCAGTGGGCTCTATTACACCTTCTCCGAAGATCAGAGACATTAAACACGACACACGGCTCCTTGCTTCTCTGAATTATTTTGGTTAAATTCGAACAGTTTCATGATTCTGCAGTATTGCAGTGCAGTATAAAAAAATGAAAAGACCCATAAATTAAAAAGCTTCATGTGCTTGTTGAGAATATTTGTCCCAAATTATGTGAACTTCTCAGCCAATGCAAGGAAAATGCTGCACTTCATTAGACTGTGTGGCAGTGTGTAACTTGGTTTTCAGCTCCTCACGTAGGTCTGACTTTTGCAGTCTGTCTGTCCTGATAAACTGTGTGTCTGATATTGTGTGTTCAGGAGATGATTACTCACAAATTATCTGAAGAATGTGGCATCTGGTGAAACGGGACACAGATCACATTAGATTGTTTCTATGTCTTCAGTATTTCTCTCTTTACCTGTACGAATGGGAGGGCCGCAGTGTGACGGGCACTGTGACCCACTAATGGGCTTGCAGGGGGGCACAGTTGTAATGGTTCCTTGGTTTTGGGGCTGTGTTGAAGATAAATAAATAAATCTCAGGTTCATCATGCAAATTTTGCCTCTCGACCAGAGCACATTCTTCAAACCGACGTCTCCTTCGGAGAGAGAGGCACACGCTTGTGAAGTGACAAACGAGCTTCACGTACACACCTCCTCCCACTGTCCCATAGAGCATGTGTGTGTGTGTGTGTGTGTGTGTGTGTGTGCACAGGTATGTACACATGGTGAGAAACACTGAAAGAGGAGAGAAAGATGACTTCTGAGACAGGGACGTAGGGACGCAGAGACGCAGGGACAGGGTGGGTGAGAGTTGGTCCTTCCTATTGTGGGTTGAGTTTGCTGTGCAGTGCTGATGTGTTGGGAGCAGCACCTCCTCCACTCCCTCCTCCCCTCAAGTAGCCCCTCCCCACATGTAGCCCCTCCCCTCAAGTAGCCCTTCCCCTCAAGTAGCCCCTCCCCTTATGTCTGCTTCTTTTAGGGCTGAGGATCCAAGGAAAAGAGGCCCATGCAGACAAAATCTGCAGATCCTGCCAGGTGACCAGGAGACCAGGCAGCCAGTCTCCACGAGCCAGTCTCCACGAGCCAGTCCCCACGAGCCAGTCCCCACGAGCCAGTCTCCATGAGCCAGTCTCCAGGAGCCAGTCTCCACGAGCCAGTCCCCACGAGCCAGTCCCCACGAGCCAGTCTCCACGAGCTGTCCAGGATCAGATTATTTTCCTTTTCTGTGGATTTGACTTTTCCTGTGTGTCTGCTGCATGCCATCATCCACTTAGGCTGGACAAAATATTCTCTGCACAGAAATCCTGCACTTAGGAACCAAACACCGATACATTTCTAGAGCAGAAGTCGCTGATCCCCTACCAGAAATCCATAATCCAGTCCAGGATTTTGTAATTGCTTGTTTGTTAATTAATGTCATCGAACACAGTCATTCGAATCTCAGCTTTTACGTAGGAGTTGGGCGATGAGAAAGTGGCGAGTCAATTACATTAAGTGTTTAATTAACAGTCAGTTACAAAATACATGAATGAAACATGTATTTGACATCTGGAGCTATACCCTTTTTTTAAGCTACATTCTCCAGGTGTGTCTAATCAAGAGCAGTCCCTGATGCACACCGCTTCTGAGAGTTTAGAAACAGGTCACTACGCAGCGTCTGTGAGTTTTACTGGTTGTGGCTGGCTGTGAGGATATTACAGCTCTGACCGTGTCCCTGATATAAACCCCCACGTTGTTCAGCTCCCAGGCCAGGCCTGCAGGAGGCTAAACACAGCATCCCATCTGTGTGGTGAGAGACCCTCTGCAGTCTGCACCATTGTCCCCGCTAAATCGATTTGACTATTGTTTGATGGGAAATGAAATATGTTGTGGTCTAGATAAAGCAAATAGCAGATTGCATATTTCGGGGTGATTTTATCATCTGTGCTGCGCTGGAGACCAGCCATTGTGATTTTGATTGCGCTGGCCTACAGAGTCTTTTTTTTAATAGACCTTTGACCCCGGTGATATTTCACCGCATCACTGTCATGTCTCTTGGCTTTTCAAAGGATAATGTATTCGGATACCCGACGAGGTGATAACAAAATTACCTGACATTTTCAGATTTATTACTGTATTTTCTTATTATCGGCAAAAAATATAGGCAAACACAGCTCCATAAATCATCCTGAGAGAGACGAAGGACTCGTAGTTTTGTCCTGCTCCTGCTCCGCGCTGTCCTCTTTCCGAGGGGGGTGTCTACTTTCGATCGGGAAATAAATTGCAGCCTCATTTTGGGTGGATGGTAAATGAGGGGGAGTGTGGGCTGAGAGCAGGGCCGGCTCACTCAGCCCCTCCCTGCCTGAGCGGGGACCTCCGTCCTCATTCTGATTGGTGCACGCTAAAACGTTTGCGTAATGCTGTGTAACATTTGTGTAATTCTGTGTAACGTTTGCGTAACGTTTGTGTAATGCAGCGAAACGTAATGTTAAGTAATATTTGCAAAATGCTATGTAATGGTTGTGTACTGTTGGTGTAATGCTGTGTAATGTTGTGTAATGTTGGCGTAATGCTGTGTATTTTGTGTAATGTTTGTGTAATGTTGTGTAATGCTGGCATAATGTTGGCGCAATGTTGTGTAATGTTGTGTAATGTTGGCATAATGCTGTGTAATGTTGGCGTAATGGTGTGTAATGTTGTGTAATGCTGTGTAATGTTGGCGTAATGCTGTGTAATGTGTAATGTTGGCGTAATGTTGTGTAATGTTGTGTAATGTTGGTGTAATGTTGGCGTAATGTTGTGTAATGTTGGTGTAATGTTGTGTAATGTTGGGTAATGTTTGTGTAATGTTGTATAATGTTGGCGTAATGTTGTGTAATGTTGACATAATGTGTAATGTTGGTGTAATGTTGTGTAATGGTGTAATTTTGGCATAATGTGTAATGTTGGCGTAATGTTGGCGTAATGTTGTGTAATGGTGTAATTTTGGCATAATGTTGTGTAATGTTGTGTAATGTTGGCGTAATGTTGTGTAATGTTGGCGTAATGTTGTGTAATGTTGTGTAATGTTGGCGTAATGTTGTGTAATGTTGTGTAATGTTGGTGTAATGTTGGCGTAATGTTGTGTAATGTTGTGTAATGTTGGTGTAATGTTGTGTAATGTTGGTGTAATGTTGTGTAATGTTGTGTAATGTTGGTGTAATGTTGGTGTAATGTTGTGTAATGTTGGCGTAATGTTGGCGTAATGTTGTGTAATGTTGTGTAATGTTGCGTAATGTTGTGTAATGTTGTGTAATGTTGTGTAATGTTGGCGTAATGTTGTGTAATGTTGTGTAATGTTGGTGTAATGTTGTGTAATGTTGTGTAATGTTGGCGTAATGTTGTGTAATGTTGGTGTAATGTTGTGTAATGTTGTGTAATGTTGGTGTAATGTTGGCGTAATGTTGTGTAATGTTGTGTAATGTTGGTGTAATGTTGTGTAATGTTGGCGTAATGTTGTGTAATGTTGTGTAATGTTGGTGTAATGTTGGCGTAATGTTGTGTAATGTTGTGTAATGTTGGTGTAATGTTGTGTAATGTTGGTGTAATGTTGTGTAATGTTGTGTAATGTTGGTGTAATGTTGGTGTAATGTTGTGTAATGTTGGCATAATGTTGGCGTAATGTTGTGTAATGTTGCGTAATGTTGTGTAATGTTGTGTAATGTTGGTGTAATGTTGTGTAATGTTGTGTAATGTTGTGTAATGTTGGCGTAATGTTGTGTAATGTTGGTGTAATGTTGTGTAATGTTGTGTAATGTTGGCGTAATGTTGGCGTAATGTGTAATGTTGGGTAATGTTGGTGTAATGTTGTGTAATGTTGTGTAATGTTGGTGTAATGTTGGCGTAATGTTGTGTAATGTTGGTGTAATGTTGGCGTAATGTTGGCGTAATGTTGTGTAATGTTGTGTAATGTTGGCGTAATGTTGTGTAATGTTGGTGTAATGTTGTGTAATGTTGTGTAATGTTGTGTAATGTTGGCGTAATGTTGTGTAATGTTGGTGTAATGTTGTGTAATGTTGGCGTAATGTTGTGTAATGTTGTGTAATGTTGGTGTAATGTTGGTGTAATGTTGTGTAATGTTGGTGTAATGTTGGCGTAATGTTGTGTAATGTTGGTGTAATGTTGTGTAATGTTGTGTAATGTTGTGTAATGTTGGCGTAATGTTGTGTAATGTTGTGTAATGTTGGGTAATGTTGGTGTAATGTTGTGTAATGTTGTGTAATGTTGGTGTAATGTTGGTGTAATGTTGGCGTAATGTTGTGTAATGTTGGTGTAATGTTGTGTAATGTTGTGTAATGTTGTATAATGTTGGGTAATGTTGGTGTAATGTTGTGTAATGTTGTGTAATGTTGGTGTAATGTTGGTGTAATGTTGGCGTAATGTTGTGTAATGTTGGGTAATGTTGGTGTAATGTTGTGTAATGTTGGCGTAATGTTGTGTAATGTTGTGTAATGTTGGTGTAATGTTGGCGTAATGTTGTGTAATGTTGGTGTAATGTTGGCGTAATGTTGTGTAATGTTGGTGTAATGTTGGCATAATGTTGTGTAATGTGTAATGTTGGCGTAATGATGTATAATGTGTAAGGTTGTTGTAATGTTGTGTAACGTTGTGTAATGTTGTGTAACGTTGTGTAATGCTGGGTAATGTTGTGTAATGTTGGCGTAATGTTGTGTAATGCTGGGTAAAGTTGTGTAATGTGTAATGTTGTGTAATGTTGGTGTAATGTTGTGTAATGTTGGTGTAATGTGTAATGTTGTGTAATGTTGTGTAATGTTGGTGTAATGTTGTGTAATGTTGTGTCATGTTGTGTAATGTTGGCATAATGTTGTGTAATGTTGGTGTAATGTTGGCGTAATGTTGTGTAATGTTGTGTAATGTTGTGTAATGTTGGCATAATGTTGTGTAATGTTGTGTAATGTTGGTGTAATGTTGGCGTAATGTGTAATGTTGGGTAATGTTGGTGTAATGTTGTGTAATGTTGTGTAATGTTGGTGTAATGTTGGCGTAATGTTGTGTAATGTTGGTGTAATGTTGGCATAATGTTGTGTAATGTTGGTGTAATGTTGGCGTAATGTTGTGTAATGTTGTGTAATGTTGTGTAATGTTGGCGTAATGTTGTGTAATGTTGGTGTAATGTTGTGTAATGTTGTGTAATGTTGTGTAATGTTGGCGTAATGTTGTGTAATGTTGGTGTAATGTTGTGTAATGTTGTGTAATGTTGTGTAATGTTGGTGTAATGTTGTGTAATGTTGGCATAATGTTGTGTAATGTTGTGTAATGTTGGTGTAATGTTGGTGTAATGTTGTGTAATGTTGGTGTAATGTTGGCGTAATGTTGTGTAATGTTGGTGTAATGTTGCGTAATGTTGGTGTAATGTTGGTGTAATGTTGTGTAATGTTGGTGTAATGTTGGCGTAATGTTGTGTAATGTTGGTGTAATGTTGTGTAATGTTGTGTAATGTTGTGTAATGTTGGCGTAATGTTGTGTAATGTTGTGTAATGTTGGGTAATGTTGGTGTAATGTTGTGTAATGTTGTGTAATGTTGGTGTAATGTTGGTGTAATGTTGGCGTAATGTTGGTGTAATGTTGTGTAATGTTGTGTAATGTTGGCGTAATGTTGTGTAATGTTGGTGTAATGTTGTGTAATGTTGTGTAATGTTGTGTAATGTTGGTGTAATGTTGGCGTAATGTTGTGTAATGTTGGTGTAATGTTGGCATAATGTTGTGTAATGTGTAATGTTGGCGTAATGATGTATAATGTGTAAGGTTGTTGTAATGTTGTGTAACGTTGTGTAATGTTGTGTAATGTTGATGTAATGTTGGCATAATGTTGTGTAATGTGTAATGTTGGCGTAATGATGTATAATGTTGTGTAAGGTTGGTGTAATGTTGTGTAACGTTGTGTAATGCTGGGTAAAGTTGTGTAATGTGTAATGTTGTGTAATGTTGGTGTAATGTTGTGTAATGTTGGTGTAATGTGTAATGTTGTGTAATGTTGTGTAATGTTGGTGTAATGTTGTGTAATGTTGTGTCATGTTGTGTAATGTTGGCATAATGTTGTGTAATGTTGGTGTAATGTTGGCGTAATGTTGTGTAATGTTGTGTAATGTTGTGTAATGTTGGCATAATGTTGTGTAATGTTGTGTAATGTTGGTGTAATGTTGGCGTAATGTGTAATGTTGGGTAATGTTGGTGTAATGTTGTGTAATGTTGTGTAATGTTGGTGTAATGTTGGCGTAATGTTGTGTAATGTTGGTGTAATGTTGGCATAATGTTGTGTAATGTTGGTGTAATGTT
Organism: Brachyhypopomus gauderio; assembly: GCF_052324685.1. Taxonomy (NCBI): domain Eukaryota; kingdom Metazoa; phylum Chordata; class Actinopteri; order Gymnotiformes; family Hypopomidae; genus Brachyhypopomus; species Brachyhypopomus gauderio. The sequence continues at coordinate 19,545,623 of NC_135218.1, read as the reverse complement.
GGCGTAATGTTGTAAAATGTTGTGTAATGTTGTGTAATGTTGGCGTAATGTTGTGTAATGTTGGTGTAATGTTGTGTAATGTTGTGTAATGTTGTGTAATGTTGGCGTAATGTTGTGTAATGTTGGTGTAATGTTGTGTAATGTTGTGTAATGTTGTGTAATGTTGGTGTAATGTTGTGTAATGTTGGCATAATGTTGTGTAATGTTGTGTAATGTTGGTGTAATGTTGGTGTAATGTTGTGTAATGTTGGTGTAATGTTGGCGTAATGTTGTGTAATGTTGGTGTAATGTTGCGTAATGTTGGTGTAATGTTGGTGTAATGTTGTGTAATGTTGGTGTAATGTTGGCGTAATGTTGTGTAATGTTGGTGTAATGTTGTGTAATGTTGTGTAATGTTGTGTAATGTTGGCGTAATGTTGTGTAATGTTGTGTAATGTTGGGTAATGTTGGTGTAATGTTGTGTAATGTTGTGTAATGTTGGTGTAATGTTGGTGTAATGTTGGCGTAATGTTGTGTAATGTTGGTGTAATGTTGTGTAATGTTGTGTAATGTTGTGTAATGTTGGTGTAATGTTGTGTAATGTTGTGTAATGTTGTGTAATGTTGGTGTAATGTTGGCGTAATGTTGTGTAATGTTGGTGTAATGTTGGCATAATGTTGTGTAATGTGTAATGTTGGCGTAATGATGTATAATGTGTAAGGTTGTTGTAATGTTGTGTAACGTTGTGTAATGTTGTGTAATGTTGATGTAATGTTGGCATAATGTTGTGTAATGTGTAATGTTGGCGTAATGATGTATAATGTTGTGTAAGGTTGGTGTAATGTTGTGTAACGTTGTGTAATGCTGGGTAATGTTGTGTAATGTTGGCGTAATGTTGTGTAATGCTGGGTAAAGTTGTGTAATGTGTAATGTTGTGTAATGTTGGTGTAATGTTGTGTAATGTTGGTGTAATGTGTAATGTTGTGTAATGTTGTGTAATGTTGGTGTAATGTTGGCGTAATGTTGTGTAATGTTGGCGTAATGTTGTGTAATGTTGGTGTAATGTTGTGTAATGTTGTGTAATGTTGTGTAATGTTGGTGTAATGTTGTGTAATGTTGTGTAATGTTGGTGTTATGTTGTGTAATGTTGGCGTAATGTTGTGTAATGTTGGTGTAATGTTGGTGTAATGTTGTGTAATGTTGTGTAATGTTGGTGTAATGTTGGTGTAATGTTGGGTAATGTTGGCGTAATGTTGTGTAATGTTGTGTAATGTTGGTGTAATGTTGGCATAATGTTGGCGTAATGTTCGCACGGCTTCTCCATTGTCGTTGTCTAAATGCAAATAAGTCCAGGAAGACCTTTTTCATGTCTGATTACATGTTATGAGACAACAGAATAAAAGTCTGATTCAGGGCAGATACAGCAGCAGTCAAACTGAAGGCACATGTTAGAGTGGCTTTTGAGATCAAGTGTATAATCAGGTTTTAATTATTGGTAGATAATCCAGAGGGTGATTCTTAAGCAAATCTGAGTTCACCGATGTTCAGGCTTCAAACAGACGAAGTCTTCCTGGTCCGTTCAGCAGACTCAGAGACGTGGGGAGACCCACGTGGCAGTGTGTCTCACGTGCAGAATAGTCTAAACTCATGCAGACAGTGTGAAGCCATGCAGCAGTGTGTCTCATGTGCAGAGCAGTCTAATCCCATGTTATACTGTGTCTCACGTGCAGAGCAGTCTAATCCCATGTTATACTGTGTCTCACATGCAGAGCAGTATAATCCCATGTTATACTGTGTCTCACATGCACATGCAGAATGAACATTATTAAGGAACAATAATAAGAGAATCAAGGTGTTACTAATGAAAAGCTCTGCAGTGCCATGCTGTGTTGTCATGAGAAATGATAAATGTGCAGCCCTGAGCCTTCTCACAAGTGCCTGTGTGTGAAACTGCAGGACGAAGCCCCTGAGGATGTTTAAGAGTCAGATTAACAGAGTCTTACCAAGGCAGGTAGCAGGTATCCACCTCTAAGTCACTCCCTCGCCACCTTATTTCAAGCAGAAACAAAACAAAGACAATGAACTAAAAACCTGTGACCTGCTCTCCTCCTCTTCTCCTCCCCTCCTCTCCTTTCTTCTCCTCCCCTCTCCTCCTCTTCTCCTCCCCTCCTCTCCTCTCCTCTACTTTCTTCTCCTCCCCTGCTCTCCTCTCCTTTCTTCTCATCCCCTCTTCTCTCTTCTCCTCCCCTCTCCTCTCTTCTTCTCCCCTCCTCTCCTCTTCTTTCTTCTCCTCCCCTCACCTCCCCTCTCCTTTCTTCTCCTCCCTTCTCTCCTCTCTCCTCTCCTCTCCACTCCTCTCCTCTCTCCTCCTCCCCTCTCCTCTCTTCTCCTCCCCTCCTCTCCTTTCTTTTCTCCTCTCCTCTCCTCTCTTCTCCTCCCCTCTCATCTGTCCTCTCTTCTCCTCCCCTCCTCTCCTCTCTTTTCTCCTCTCCTCTCCTCTCTTCTCCTCCCCTCTCATCTCTCCTCTCTTCTCCTCTCCTTCTCTCCTCTCCTCCTCCCCTCTCCTCTCTTCTCCTCCCCTCCTCTCCTCTCTTTTCTCCTCTCCTCTCCTCTCTTCTCCTCCCCTCTCATCTGTCCTCTCTTCTCCTCTCCTTCTCTCCTCTCCTCCTCTCATCTCTCCTCTCTTCTCCTCCCCTCCTCTCCTCTCTTCTCCTCTCCTCTCTTCCCCTCCCCTCCTCTCCTCTCTTCTCCTCTCCTCTCTTCCCCTCCCCTCCTCTCCTCTCTTTTCCTCTCCTCTTTTCTCCTCCCTTCTCCTCTCCTTTCCTCTGCTCTGGAAGTAAAGGTGGAGTTTGAATACACACTGTTAGTAATTACTTGTTCGGGAAAATGTGTCGAAACGTCTTGATCACCTTTGAAACAGACCTAATAGTATGGGATACGACGGTCGGTAAATGGGCTAAATGGGAAACCAGGAACACACTGTTTTCCTTGCCGTGGTAACAGTGGATGAGGGAGGAGTTGAAGCGGGGGGATTGTGGCAGGACTGCGTCTGTCAGAGTGAGCTGGCAGTACTGCTGCTGTCATGGTGCTTTCGGCAAAGTATCAGGAACAAATGCTCTTCCCTGAACACTGAAAAAGGCTTTTCAGGCTTTTGAATTTGCCAAAGATGGATTTTTCCAGCTTTTTTGTAGTGCACTGCTAGTGGAATGAGCAGTGGCCTGAATCTGTGATGCTCTGATCTCCAAAAACCCCCATCTGGTTATGTTGAGAGTCTCCTTGTTCAGAGCAGACTCGCAGAGAGAGCGGACTGCTTGTAGAGAGAGCGGACTGCTTGTAGAGAGAGCGGACTGCTTGTAGAGAGAGCGGACTCCTTGTAGAGAGAGCGGACTCCTTGTAGAGAGAGCGGACTGCTTGTAGAGAGAGCGGACTGTTTGTAGAGAGAGCGGACTCCTTGTAGAGAGAGCGGACTCCTTGTAGAGAGAGCGGACTGTTTGTAGAGAGAGCGGACTCCTTGTAGAGAGAGCGGACTCCTTGTAGAGAGAGCGGACTGCTTGTAGAGAGAGCGGACCGCTTGTAGAGAGAGCGGACCGTTTGTAGAGAGAGCGGACTGCTTGTAGAGAGAGCGGACTCCTTGTAGAGAGAGCGGACTGCTTGTAGAGAGTTGACTATTTAGTTTGTTCTTGGGTCTGTTTGTGTTTTTGTTCATTCTCAGGCCTTTGAGCTCATCTTATTGATGTCTGTTTAATTGGCCTAAAACACCCAACTTGTGACTTTAATCATTAACTACATTTTGAAGCTCCTGCTTCACTCTGCTGCCTGAGGTCGCTGTGTCTTATAGTTTTACAAAACTGTTTCCTTCGTAGGTCCCAGTGCGCCTCAGTGATCAATAACAATTTATTTTAAAGCATCTGTGTCCAGCCAGCGTGTCACGCATGAGAGGGTGTGTGGGAACTCAGGGCCTTTGAGAACGTGCTTCTAAAAGCAGGGTGAAGGTATGTTGGGAAGAGGGGTGTGGTTTAGGCTGCATGGGCAGGAGGACATTCTGGTACATGTCCAGTACTTCCAGGGAGAGGCACCCTCTATTTCTGCTGGGCTAAGTTCTTGTGAAATGCTAGCAGAGATGATGGGCCTGATCTGTTTGAATAGAGTAGACCTGAAGACTAGCGCAGGTTTGCGAAAATCCGTGCAGGTGTGTGAACACAAGCGCGGGTGTGTGAACACAAGCGCGGGTGTGTGAAGACTAGCGCGGGTGTGTGAACACAAGCGCGGGTGTGTGAACACAAGCGCGGGTGTGTGAACACAAGCGCAGGTGTGTGAAGACTAGCACAGGTGTGTGAACACAAGCGCAGGTGTATGAACACAAGCGCAGGTGTGTGAAGACTAGCACAGGTGCGTGAACACAAGAGCGGGTGTGTGAAGACTAGCGCGGGTGTGTGAACACAAGCGCAGGTGTGTGAAGACTAGCACAGGTGCGTGAACACAAGAGCAGGTGCGTGAACACAAACACGGGTGTGTGAAGACTAGCGCAGGTGTGTGAAGACTAGCGCAGGTGTGTGAAGTCTAGCGCAGGTGTGTGAAGACCCGTGCAGGTGTGTGAAGACTAGCGCAGGTGTGTGAAGGTGTGTAGTTTTTGCATGCAGTTTGTAAGTGTGCACTTGTGTATGCAGGCATGTCTGTGTGTTGAATGTGGGAGTATACAGTATGTACTGTATGTATGTATTGTATGTATAGCAGGAGTGTGCTGGCCACTGCACTGCATGCTGGGTGTCAGAAAGGAAAGCGTGCTGGCTCGTTACGACAAACCAATTAGTCCTCACTACAACGAGTTAGACGGGAACTAATCCAATTAGCAGGTTCCACATTACCCTCCACCTCGTAGAAGGAGGTGTTCATTCACACCACCTTCAACTCCTCAGCCCTCCAGATGAACCCCAGGAAGAAGAAGTGATTGCAGATTAAATATGTCTGAAGCATCTGTCTCCATTAACAACCGGGTGGGGGTGAGGGTGGGGGTGAGGGTGGAGGATCTTGGCTGGCTGCTCATGAAGGCAGATTGCAGTGCACGTTGCTTAATTAGTTTAGGTGTTAAAAACACATTAGCTGCCAATAAGATGTCCGAGCACAGTAAGGGAAGAACTGGGAGATCTCAGAATAGTGGTGCTATTAATAAGGGTTATTGTTAATGGGTTGAATGGTTCTGATCAGTGGGTTATTAATAGTGGTTGAATTGTTCTGATCAGTGGGTTATTAATAATGGTTGAATGGTTCTGATTAGTGGGTTATTAATGAGTGTTGAATGGTTCTGATCATTAGGTTATTAATAAGGGTTGAATAGTTCTGATCAGTGGGTTATTAATGAGGGTTGAATAATTCTGATCAGTGGGTTATTAATAAGGGTTGAATTGTTCTTATCAGTGGGTTATTAATGAGTGTTGAATGGTTCTGATCATTAGATTATTAATAATGGTTGAATAGTTCTGATCAGTGGGTTATTAATGAGGGTTGAATAGTTCTCATCAGTGGGTTATTAATGAGGATTGAATGGTTCTGATCAGTGGGTTATATTTAAGATAAAATGATCATAACAAAATCCAGTCATATTGGAGTCAAGACCAGGTAGTTTATTTAAATGTCTCTGATACACATGAGATTTGTTTTGACTGATGTACTGGTGCTTTTGTAATACAATATAATGCTAAATATCTAAATGTCTAAATATCTCAGAGATCACCCGCACATTCTGGTCACTACAACTAGAGGAAGCTTGGGTACAGTGGCACACACACACACACAAACACACACACACACACACACACACACACACACACACACACACACACACACACACACACACACACACACACACACACACACAAACACGCACACACACACACAAACACACACACGTGCATGTGCACGTGCATGTGCACACACATGCTTGACCCACGGTGAGCACAAGGATGCACAGTGCATATGATTTTAGTAGCTACAACAAGACAGAATGAGACTATGTTCTATATGACCTGTGAGGAAGCTGGCTGAGCAGTCTCTGACCTCTGACCTGCCGCATTGGTGAGAAGGAAGTTAAAGAAGAGGAGAAAAATGAGACAAACACGTAGATGTGTACAGAGGAGAGAGTGTGGGTGAGACTGGACAGAGGAAAGGGTGTCTGAGAATAAGAGCTGAATTATAGGCCGTTTATGGAGGGAGGGAGAGAGGGGGTGAGGAAGAGAGAGAGAAAGGGGGAGAGATAGAGAGAGAGTGGGAGGGCGAGAGGGGGTGAGGGAGAGAGAGAGAGAATGAGAGAGGGGTGAGGGAGAGAGAGAAAGAGGGGGAGAGAGAGGGAGAGAGAGAGGGGGTGAGGAGGGTGAGATTGAATCTTAGACACTCCCCTAGTCAGCCCAGCCCGCAGATCTCCAGACTTCATTAGTAATCTGTAGAAGTTGTGATACCCGCTGCTACATTCAATTAACTGGGAACATTTTTATTTCAGCCTAGTGTGATTTCACTTTACATTTCTGACAGACTCCCACAGCTCTGACTGCTTTTGTGTGAGTCACAGCTTGATATGAGAGTGGTTTTTCTCTTCAGAAATTAGACCTATTTGGTCAGGTTTGCTTCGGAAACAGTGTAGTGGAACGTGAGACCAGCCCAGACCCAGATCCAGCACCTCCCAGTACAGAGACCGGCCCAGATCCAGCACCTCCCGGTACAGAGACCGGCCCAGACCCAGCACCTCCCGGTACTGAGACCGGCCCAGACCCAGCACCTCCCGGTACAGAGACCGGCCCAGACCCAGCACCTCCCGGTACTGAGACCGGCCCAGACCCAGCACCTCCCGGTACAGAGACCGGCCCAGACCCAGTACCTCCCAGTACTGAGACCACAGCTGTGTTCCAATCTACATAAAACGTGACTCCACATCTGACTGCACACATCACCTCACTGGTGAAAATTAATGTTACATTTTCAATTTCATTTATTTATTTGTTTACTTATTTTACCCAATTATCTCCCTCGTGCTAATTATTGCCGGTCCCCACCCACACAGCAGTCAGACGGTGTAGACACACACACACACACTGCTGCTGACTGCTGCTCACACATAGGAGGGTTGTCGCCTGGAAGGCGTCTGCCCCAGGTGCTTCATCGCGCTACCGCAGTCTTCCTCATACCTACGTCCGTAGAGGGCTGTGATGTCATCAGGATCCAAACTCTAGGTGTCGTAGTAATGTGAAGTTTGGGGAGGTGGAGCTGTAGAACATGAGACATGGTATAGAGTGTGTGGTGGTGAATGGTATAGAGTGGGTGGAGGTGAATGGTATAGAGTGTGTGGTGGTGAATGGTATAGAGTGGGTGGAGGTGAATGTTATAGAGTGGGTGGAGGTGAATGGTATAGAGTGGGTGGAGGTGAATGTTATAGAGTGGGTGGAGGTGAATGGTATAGAGTGTGTGGTGGTGAATGGTATAGAGTGGGTGGAGGTGAATGGTATAGAGTGGGTGGAGGTGAATGTTATAAAGTGGGTAGAGGTGAATGGTATAGAGTGGGTGGAGGTGAATGGTATAGAGTGGGTGGTGGTGAATGGTATAGAGTGGGTGGAGGTGAATGTTATAAAGTGGGTAGAGGTGAATGTTATAAAGTGGGTAGAGGTGAATGGTATAGAGTGGGTGGAGGTGAATGGTATAGAGTGGGTGGAGTGGGTGGAGGTGAATGTTATAAAGTGGGTGGAGGTGAATGTTATAGAGTGGGTGGAGGTGAATGTTATAGAGTGGGTGGAGGTGAATGTTATAGAGTGGGTGGTGGTGAATGGTATAGAGTGGGTGGTGGTGAATGGTATAGAGTGGGTAGAGGTGAATGGTATAGAGTGGGTGGAGGTGAATGTTTTAAAGTGGGTAGAGGTGAATGGTATAGAGTTGGTGGTGAAGTATTGTATTTATAATATTATTAATCAATGATGGACAGATTAAAGCACTTTTCGTATTATGAAATATTTCTATTAATGGACTCATTGTGAGATTCTGCTCGCCTCAGTTATCGTTGCTAACTCAACAGAACAACTCAAGTGTCACCGTTCATACACCCATAAAACAGCCCCTTAGTTTGAAATGTTGAACCATTCTGTGAATTCTGTCTCTAAACAAACCACATGCCGTTAATCAAATTTTAACTGGAAGGATTATAATATTGCTAAATTTTTCTTTTTTAAGTTTTTATCAGTTTTCTTTTATCTGTGTTTTTATTAAATTTAGGCCTGACACAACTGCGTTCCACTCAGCTGCCATCGGTATGCTGAGACCCACTTACTCAGAGTGCTAATGTCTGGAACAGAGACTGGTGTTCATGAACATACATCCAGGATAAGCTTAACTACAAGCTTCTGGATGACTGGGAACACCACTGGGTTCAGACTGGGAACACCACTGGGTTCAGACTGGGAAGACTGGGAACACCACTGGGTTCAGACTGGGAAGACTGGGAACACCACTGGGTCCAGCTCCTAATGAAGTGGAAAGACTTCTAGTTTGGAGTATATATCACCTTCCAGATGTGTGTGTGTGAGAGTGATGCTGGCAGATCTCCCAGTACACCCCAGTGCACCCCAGTGCACCCCAGTGCACCCCAGTGCACCCCATACATCCCAGTATACCCCAGTACGACTCACATACCCTGTCATTGGCACATAAAAATTTACAATAGCAGGAAATGCTTTACTTGGTGTATGCAGTGGTTGCCACTGGAGACATTCCTATGTAGACAGTTTTGAGCAACATTTGGTTATTGGCTGGCCAGTCAATCAGTTGTTATGGAAACAATGTCATTGGCTGACCAAACAGTCAATCAGCTGTTATGGAAACAATGTCATTGGCTGACCAAACAGTCAGTCAGTTGTTATGGAAACAATGCCATTGGCTGGCCAAACAGTCAATCAGCTGTTATGGAACAATGTCATTGGCTGGCCAAACAGTCAATCAGCTGTTATGGAAACAATGCCATTGGCTGGCCAAACAGTCAATCAGCTGTTATGGAACAATGTCATTGGCTGGCCAAGCAGTCAGTCAGCTGTTATGGAAACAATGTCATTGGCTGGCCAAACAGTCAATCAGCTGTTATGGAAACAATGTCATTGGCTGACCAAACAGTCAGTCAGTTGTTATGGAAACAATGCCATTGGCTGGCCAAGCAGTCAGTCAGCTGTTATGGAAACAATGTCATTGGCTGGCCAAACAGTCAATCAGCTGTTATGGAAACAATGTCATTGGCTGACCAAACAGTCAGTCAGTTGTTATGGAAACAATGCCATTGGCTGGCCAAGCAGTCAGTCAGCTGTTATGGAAACAATGTCATTGGCTGGCCAAACAGTCAATCAGCTGTTATGGAAACAATGCCATTGGCTGGCCAAGCAGTCAGTCAGCTGTTATGGAAACAATGTCATTGGCTGGCCAAACAGTCAATCAGCTGTTATGGAAACAATGCCATTGGCTGGCCAAGCAGTCAGTCAGCTGTTATGGAAACAATGTCATTGGCTGGCCAAACAGTCAATCAGCTGTTATGGAAACAATGTCATTGGCTGACCAAACAGTTATTCAGCTGCTTCTACAGTTGGTCATTTTCAAATGAAGCTCTAATTTGGATCTTAATTTTGGAAAGGCTCCATACACTGATTCAATCAATTCAATCAGGATTCAGAGCCTCAAGTTTAATTGGAGTAAATATGTTTGTCTTCAAGTTGGGTGGAAAGAAACAAGCCAAAATTAGATAAACTATAATCATATTTGATCAAACATGTTTATTGTGCTCCCCCATCTCTGTAATATCCCTCTCTCTCTCTCTCTCTCTGCCCCTCCCTCCTTCTCTCTCTCTCTTTCTCTCTCTCAGCTCCTCCCTCATTCTCTCTCTCTCTCTCTCTCTCTCTGCTCCTCCTTCCTTCTCTCTCTCTCTCTCTCTCTCTCTGCCCCCCACACCCATCATATTTTGGATTCTTCCTCCTTGTCTGATCATTGGTCATGACATCAGACCATGAGTCATGTTTGATTCGAACTTTGATTCTCTCTCTGTCTCTTTCCATTTAGCTAATACTTCATGTGAAGTGTCAGTGGACATTACATCAGCTGCTGTTTGTCTCTGAAACAAAAGTTTTGTTATTCATTCCCTAGGCCAACTCTCCCTCTCCTCTCCCCTCTCTCTCTCCCTTTCTCTCTCCCTCTCTCACCCCTCTCTCTCCCCCTCTGTCTCTCCCTCTCTCTCCCCCTCCTCTCCCCTCTCTGTCTCCCCTTCTCTCCCCCTCCTCTCCTCTCTTTCCTTCTCTCTCCCCCTCCTCTCTCCCCATCCTCTCTCTCCCCCCCCCCTCTTTCTCTCCCCCTGTGCCCCCCCCCCAGCCTTATTTTCAATGATGGAATTTTTTTGCTGATTCTATCAGTCTTAAATGGTTTATCTGCAATCAACTCAGAGAATAATAAAATAATAAAATCAGCCTTGATGCAGTTGGTAACCAGTGCATGCCTGGGGATCTCATTTGGGAGGGAGGAGAATCTCTCTGTCTCTCTCTGTCTCTGCTCTCTGTCCTAACAGATCTGCGTGTGGCCACATGAGTACCTCTCTTTATGACATGGAAATTGAATTAAGTTGATTTTTATGGAGACATCACATAAGGACGTGACATCACGTGCTGGGTTGATGGCGGCTAAACGGCAAACAGCAGCTTTTGTAGTCTTACATTATTGTGTGTGTGTGTGTGTGTGTTTGTGTGTGTGTGAGACTTCTTTTATTTGAGTCCTAAAGAAGATTGGAAATATGTTTTAAGAGATGTCAGGACATCCAACCTGACGTCTGTGATATTCAAAAGCAGATCAGTGGTCATAACCCATCATATCTCATACGTTCTCATATGTTCAGAACTCCTACATGATTACTCATGTCTGCAGCAATTATGCTCTTATAAAACAGTTTATGATTTATGACTAATCCTCTGATTTAATTTAACGCAATTTTAAAAATAATGCTCTTATGCTATTTTGACAATTGTTCATCAGTATCTAATGAACATGCTGTTGTAGTGGTGAAGGTCCTTTGTAAAGGCACATTTTGGTTTGAAATTTGTGGTGGTGTACGGAGGGTAGAGGGTGGTGTAGAGGGTGATGTGTTGTATGTGGAGGGTAGAGGGTGATGTGTGGTTCTCCTCTTTTTCCTCTCTCCTATCTCTCCTCTCTCTCTCCTCACTCCCCTCTCTCTCCCCTCTCTCCTCTCGCTCCCCTCTCCTGTTTCCTCCTCTTATGGATGTGGTGTTCAAGGCCACCTGCATGTTCTCCCTAACATTGACAGTCCTGTAGTATCTGCCCAGAACACCATCTTCATTTCTACACACAACAGCACGTTCATTACATTCATTCCCCTTCATATTGTTTTCCTCAATTGCAATTAATCTTGTGATTTTTAGTTCTTCAGCATGCATATATGATACCAGAACAGCAATATTAACAAACCACTCAGAGGTGCAGGAGAAGTGAGTATGAGCGCAGGAGAATGGTTACTGTGGTTAGAACCAGCATCATGGGCTACAACACATCTGTACGGCCAGGAGTCAATGACAGCAAATCAGAGCACATGATGAAACTCTGCAAAATAAGAGACATCAAGAGAAACACAGAATACAACAAAACACAGGAGCACAGGGGAATCAGTTCAAAGACAAAACAATAACATGAAACCCAACATTGTACTGCAACATGAAAACACAGAAAGAAACAGAAGAGAAGAGGCCATAAGAAAAAGGCCAAGTGATGGGGGAGAAGACACAGGTGAGTGGAGAAGACACAGGTGAGAGGAGAAGACACGAGAAGACAGGTGAGAGGAGAAGACACAAGAAGACACAGGTGAGAGGAGAAGACACAGGTGAGAGGAGAAGACACAAGAAGACACAGGTGAGAGGAGAAGACACAAGAAGACAAAGGTGAGAGGAGAAGACACAGGTGAGAGGAGAAGACACAAGAAGACAAAGGTGAGAGGAGAAGACACTAGAAGACAGGTGAGAGTAGAAGACACAAGAAGACACAGGTGAGAGGAGAAGACACGAGAAAACACAGGTGAGAGGAGAAGACACGAGAAGACAGGTGAGATGAGAAGACAGGTGAGAGAAGAAGACACAGGTGTGACGAGAAGACACGAGAAGACAGGTGAGATGAGAAGACAGATGAGAGGAGAAGACACAGGTGTGATGAGAAGACAGGTGAGACGAGAAGACACGAGAAGACAGGTGAGACAAGAAGACACAGGTGTGACGAGAAAACAGGTGAGACGAGAAGACACAGGTGAGACAAGAAGATACGAGAAGACACAGGTGAGACAAGAAGACACAGGTGTGACAAGAAGACACAGGTGAGACAACGAGTGAAGAGTGAGAGGACAAGGAGCACCAGATGGGGGCGGAGCCACAAACAAAACCACATGGCCCAGCCCTGGCACCTGTAACGTCAAAGGTGAGAAACGATGGCAATAGACAATAAGAGACCTCTTAACAAGTCCTGCCAAGGAACGTCTGGAGTGATTCAGGAATGCTGCAAAAATAAAGACTTGTGAGAAACTCAAGGTTTGCCACATCATTAATAAATTAGCCTTTTGCATGCCGCTCTGAAATCAAAAGAGATCCGTGCGCTGGCGAGGATGCGTGTGCAGAGGTTGTGTGTGCCGAGGTTACGTGTGCCGAGGTTATGGTCATGCATTGGGGAAGTGAGATGAGCACAGGGACGTCACGCCATTGAGCTCCACACGGCAACCCTACGTCTGCCAATGACCTTCAACCTCAATCAATGACACACAGCTGAAACTAAAGAGCCGCATTCTCCAGAAATGTTTCAGCAGACTGCAAACCTCCTTTCATTTAAGAGCTTGATATTTTGAAAGCCATAGACCGTCTAATGAAGACGTTATAATTAACCTCTCTGGATGTCTTTTAGGTCCAAACCTAGTTAAAATGACCAGACTTCCTCTCAACTGTGTCAACATCATTATTTCACCATATTTTTCTTTTGTTTATTTTTGTGGACTCATCTTTAGTTTCAGGAAGTGTGCAGATTGGTAATATGGAGGATTTATGAATCTAAACACCCCCATATCAAAACAAACCATCTAAGCGCCTCTGCAGAGAGGGGACGGGGAGAGGCTTCTGGTGCCATCACATGCTCGGCAGATGGTAAAGAGCATAAATACATCTGGAAGTGCGTGAGTGTGTGAGGGAATACGAGGACGAGGATGGAAGCTGAACGGAGGAGGAAGAATATTAAAAAGGCATCTGGGAACCATAACAGAGGAAGGTCACCCTGAGTTATACAGGGAGCAGAAAGTTTCATGCAGTGCCAGATAATGGGACACCGCTGGGCTAATTTTAGACTAATTTATGGTATGACCTTTGGGCAAGAGAAATCTAGCATTCTAATATGGAACAACACAGTTATCTGGTCGCCGGTAAATTAGTTTGAAATTATTGAACATGAATATTACATTTTTTTCTCTCTTCCTTGTGCATTTGTGATGGATCCGCACACAAGAGGTCGTTAAATGATCAGGCCCCTTCACTCCGCTGCCTGGAGCTGCCCATGTCACTAGAGAGGGATGTGCTGGTTTTAATGAGGCTGGGGATTGGTGGAGATGTAGAATTAGCACACCTGCATGTGAACATGGGGAGGAGGAGGGGGGTGTAGGACCAGCTCACCTGCCTCTGGATTATGGGGGGGTGTAGGACCAGCTCACCTGCGTCTGGATTATGGGGGGGTGTAGGACCAGCTCACCTGCGTCTGGATTATGGGGGGGTGTAGGACCAGCTCACCTGCGTCTGGATTATGGGGGGGTGTAGGACCAGCTCACCTGCGTCTGGATCATAGGGGTGTAGGACCAGCTCACCTGCCTCTGGATCATAGGGGTGTAGGACCAGCTCACCTGCCTCTGGATCATGGGGGTGTAGGACCAGCTCACCTGCATCTGGATTATGGGGGGTGTTGGACTAGCTCACCTGCGTCTGGATCATGGGGGTGTAGGACCAGCTCACCTGCCTCGGAATCATGGGGGGATGTTGAACCAGCTCACCTGCGTCTGGATCATAGGGGGGGTGTAGGACCAGCTCACCTGCCTCTAAATCCTGGGGGGTGTTGGACCAGCTCACCTGCATCTGAATCATGGGGGGGTGTAGGACCAGCTCACCTGCCTATGAATCATGGGGGGGTGTAGGACCAGCTCACCTGCATCTTAATCATGGGGGGAGGGAGGTGTTGGACCAGCTCACCTCCCTCTGAATCATGGGAGTGTAGGACCAGCTCACCTGCCTCGGAATCATGGGGGGATGTTGGACCAGCTCACCTGCGTCTGGATCATGGGGGGTGTAGGACCAGTTCACCTGCCTCTGAATCATGGGGGGTGTAGGACCAGCTCACCTGCCTCTTAATCATAGGGGGGTGTTGGACCAGCTCACCTGTGTCTGAATCATGGGGGGGTGTTGGACCAGCTCACCTGTGTCTGAATCATGGGGGGGGGGGGGTGTTGGACCAGCTCACCTGTGTCTGAATCATGGGGGTGTAGGACCAGCTCACCTGTGTCTGAATCATGGGAGGGGGGGGGGGGGGGGGTAGGACCAGCTCACCTGCCTCTGAATCAACATTTACTTGATATTTTGAGTTTTTTATGTGCTGCCATTTCTGGTGACTCGTGATATTTTTTTGTTTAGTGGAGAAGCACCGTTTCATGACTGTCTCCATCTAGTGTTGAAACTGAGAAGTGCAACAGAGCTGAGCTCAAGCTTCTTCGTGGGCGGGCCATATTCAATTGTATTTTCAGAATTTGCTGCCGGCCAATGAAAACTAGACATTGGGCCGCAGTTGGCCCGCTGGCCGTAGTTTGGACACCCCTGCACTAGGCAATGACATTGATTCCTGTAGTTTAGTATTAGTCTGGTTCAAGGATATCTTGAATTCTGGCCTATCTGTGCTAATATCTAGGATGAATTCTGTGAACAGATGCGAAGCACTTTGTAAGTGCTAAATGCCCTCAGTGCAAATGAAAATGTAAATGAGATTTAATGTGGAATAAAGGGTGTGGGCGGGTCTTCTGTAGTTGAGCTCTCTCATTGGCCAGCACCTCAGAAGCCCCAGATTTCGTGTTAGCTCTATGGTTTGGGTTCAGCTAATGTTCTGCTGGCAGGAACGTTGCCGCCTCTCTACTGTGCCACTCTGCACTTTCCTTTGAAGTGAGAAAAGTAGAAAAGTAAGAGCACAAACAGCTGGCGTGGTGTCATGCTTCACCCTCACACCAGGCTGGGTGTAAAAGCCCCGCTGCTGCAGTGATGATCTTTAATGGACCTGCTAACACAAGCACTGACACCTCTTGGTGTGACCTGTCTGTGAGAGATATCCGTCTGTTTATTCACGTCAGAGTCTCCAGCCCCAACACCTAGAATGAACGCAGAAGACTGTTAGACTGACTACACTACACAACCCAGCTGATCACCATGGGCTGTACTGCAGTAAAGAATGAATGTGCAGACATCTCAGGCAAAGAGCTTCCTCTGCTCCTCTGTGTGAGGGGACCAAATGTACATACACTCCCTCACACCACAAACACTCCCTCACACCACAAACACTCCCTCATATTACAGACACTCCCTCATACCACAGACACTCCCTCACACCACAAACACTCCCTCACACCACAAACACTCCCTCATACCACAGACACTCCCTCACACTACAAACACTCCCTCATACCACAGACACTCCCTCACACCACAAACACTCCCTCACACCACAAACACTCCCTCATATTACAGACACTCCCTCATACCACAGACACTCCCTCACACCACACTTCCTCACACCACAAACACTCCCTCATACCACAGACACTCCCTCATACCACAAACACTCCCTCACACTACAAACACTCCCTCATACCACATACACTCCCTCACACCACAAACACTCCCTCATATTACAGACACTCCCTCACAGCACAAACACTCCCTCACACTACAAACACTCCCTCATACCACAGACACTCCCTCACACCACAAACACTCCCTCACACTACAAACACTCCCTCATACCACATACACTGCCTCACACCACAAACACTCCCTCATATTACAGACACTCCCTCACACCACAAACACTCCCTCACACTACAAACACTCCCTCATACCACAGACACTCCCTCACACCACAAACACTCCCTCATATTACAAACACTCCCTCACACCACAAACACTCCGTCATATTACAGACACTCCCTCACACCACAAACACTCCCTCATATTACAGACACTCCCTCATACCACAGACACTCCCTCACACTACAAACACTCCCTCATACCACATACACTCCCTCACACCACAAACACTCCCTCATACCACAGACACTCCCTCACACCACAAACACTCCCTCACACTACAAACACTCCCTCATACCACATACACTCCCTCACACCACAAACACTCCCTCATATTACAGACACTCCCTCACACCACAAACACTCCCTCATATTACAGACACTCCCTCATACCACAGACACTCCCTCACACCACAAACACTCCCTCATACCACAGACACTCCCTCACACCACAAACACTCCCTCTCACCACAGACAGACACTCCATCACATTACAAACACTCCCTTACAACACAAACACTCCCTCACATCACAAACACTCCCTCACACCACAGACAGACGCTCCCTCACACTAGAAACACTCCCTTACACCACAAACACTCCCTCACACCACAGACAAACATTCCCTCACACCACAGACAAACACTCCCTCACATCACATACATTCCCTCACACCACAAACACTCCCTCACATCACAGACACACACTCCCTCACACCACAGACACTCCCTCACACCACAGAAAAACACTCCCTCACACCACAGACAAACATTCCCTCACACCACAAACACTCCATCACACCACAAACACTCCATCACACCACAAACACTCCTTCACTCTACAGACAGACACTCCTTCATACCACAAACACTCCCTCATTCCACAGACAGACACTCCCTCATACCACACAAACACTCCCTCAAACCACAGCCCAAAAACATGGAGGTTAGATAAATTGGCAGTCCCTGACAATTTCTCCCTGAGTGTGTGTCTGTGTCTCTCAGTTCAATAAAAGCATTTGTTTGAGTGTGCATGAATGTGTGTGTGCATGTACTCCCAGTGGTGGATGGTGCTCTGTCACTGGGGTCTGTCCTCTCTCCCCTTCCTTCACCCCATTCAGTCCCCCAGGGGGCTGTGGATCCCGGTAGATGCTGTGTGCAATTGGTTGCCGCTACTCGCTGGTGTGTGATTGGTCATGTAAGACTTGTACCTGTGTTAAACTTGTAAAAGTGACCTTTGGTATCCTGAAAGGCGCTATATAAATTGAACATTCATTCATTCACCACAGACACTCCCTCACACCACAGACAAACACTCCCTCACACCACAGACAAACACTCCCTCACACCTCAGACAAACACTCCATCACACCACAAACACTCCATCACACCATTGAGGAAGGCTACTCCTTTTTTAACCTCATGCTATCAAACACGCAAACTAAAAAAAAGTTTAGTTTTAGTTTATACAGTGTTGGAGTCACGGAGTAGTTGTTGCGTCCTGTGATTACTGATTAATGATCTATAACGATGTAAAGATTACTGATCAGTGATATATTAATATAAAGTAACAATGTAATAAAGTATAATAGTAAGGTTGGACATTTAATCTGTATGCGTTTGTGCTCTGAGGTCGGTTGACATGCTGGTGTCATCATTGATGTTTCTATTAATTTCTCTACAATAAGGCATCGTGCAACATGGTTCAAAGATTTCCTCAATCTGAAAGACAACAAAGTGAAATGATCTTATCAAGCAGACTGTTCACCAGACTGAGCAGAGGTGTTTGTGTGAGTGTTTATTAGCAGTTAGCGCTGAGGGGAGAATCAGCCTCACACTGCCAACACATCCGTCAACACCTCGTCAGGAAATAGCTGTGTCTCCTACACCTCCTGTCCTGATAACTGATGGATACATTGATTTGGTGTTTTTGCTGCTTAAATTCACAGCACAGTGGAAATGCTCAATCAGTGAGAGGGAGGACGGTGTTATGAGGAGATGACCGAGAGAAACTGGGCCGTATGATCTGCTGACAGCCTTCATTTACACTTCTGCTGTATCGCACGCTGTGTTAATATTTGACACTATGATGTCTTCCATCATCACCTTAAGCCAGCAAAAGCTAGCGGTAATCTGTGAACACACACACACACACACACACACACACACACACACACACACACACACACACACACACACACACACACACACACACACACACACATACACATGGGTATGAGTACAATTAATTTGTCAGCAGCAAGCAAAGTGCCAACGTGATTGCGTGATTGTGCATAGGTGTGTATTTGTGTTTGTGTGTATTGTGTGTAGGTATGAACACCTGTGTTGTGCATAGATGTGTATATGTGTGTGTATGTATGTGTGTGTGTGTGTGTGTGTGTGTGTGTGTGTGTGTGTGTGTGTGTGTGTGTGTGTGTGTGTGTGTGTTTGTGTTTCAGAAGGTTTGTAAAGAACTCTTATCAATGTTAGCCTTATCTCCATGTAGCATGGCTCTGTCCAAAATGGCAGACTGAAACACACACACACACGCACACAAAGCCCCTTGGTCCCCAGTGTCTGTCTCTGGCTGGGCACACACCGGTCCAGCATGTCTGGCAGGGAGGGGTCAGAGGGTCAGAGGGAGGGGCTGCAATGTATTACACATGTCTGATGTGATAAACAGCTAAAAAGAGGACAGTGGCGGTGTCTGAGTAGCAGACGCAGTAATACGAGTCAGGTAAGAGATCAAATCAGAGAGGTCATGGAGTCAGAATAATAAAGACATGCATGTTCACCAGAATAATAAAGACATGCATGTTCACCAGAATAATAAAGACATGTATGTTCACCAGCTGTGCGCATTTGTTCAGATTAATTTATGTGCGCTTATTAAATCTGTCCACCTCTGTTCCTTTCACTCTGTCTCTTTGTCCTTCTATTTACCTGTCCCTGTCTCTCTATCTCTCTGTCCCACTCTCTCTACTCACACACACACACACACACACACACACACACACACACACACACACACACACAGACACACAGACACACACACACACACACACACACACACACACACACACACACACACACACACACACACACACTCATCTACACACTACTCTCTATACACACACTCCTCTACACACACCCATTCCCTTCTGTCTATGCACATACCCACTCTTCTCTACACACACACTACAGTGTTTATTTTTATAATGTGCAATAACTGATTGAGAACTGTCAGCAAATTTTTGAAAATGTGCATTTGATGCTAATATAAAATGTCGTTATATTAACATTTTAGTGCAGTTACACCAGCTGTAATCTTCCCTGTACGCATACATGCGGTTTATAAGCAGTAATGATGAAGTAGATGACTGCATTAAACACTAATCAGAATCAAAGGCTCATCGTTTGTTAAAGAGATCAAGACATGTTTGTCCATTAAAGATTAATAACAAATTAAGTGCAGGGAAAGGAAGCCTCCTTTTCTCCATCTGCAGATTTGTTTAATCTTGCTCTAATGAAGTCTCTCTCATCCCTCCTGTCCTGTAATCACCAGACTCTTCTCTCCCTGAGCGTTCCCACAACTCCTCACCTCCTTCTCCTCGTGTACACACTGGGTTTCTGTTGACATAGCATTACCCCACCCCTCCGCCTCAGCTCTGTTAATTGGCCCAGGTGGAATAATTTGGCATCTACGGTCATTTTGTTCTTGGTTGCCATACAGACGCAGCTGAGCAGGTTCGTGTTCTGCCTTCTGAAGGGGGTTATCATTCTTATCACTCTCCCCCCTTCTCTCTGTCTCTCTCTCTCTCCTTCTCTCTCCCCATCTCCCTCTATCTCTCTCTCTCTCTCTTGTCCTTCCTTGCTGCACTTTCTCGTTTACTCTCAAGGTTGTTAGTTTTGTTCTGTTCCTGCTGGTCTTGGGTGTGATGGTGAGGTTTGTATAAGAGCAGAGTGAACAGAATGGTGAGATGTTGAGGGTGTGTGTGCCTGTGTGTGGGAGGACCTGACAGCAAACACCGGGTATCAACAGCGTCGCCGTGTGAACCAATAGGGTGAGCAGGCACTTCACACACCTCCTGCACCTCTACACACACAAAGAACCAGGAGCCTGTAGACCTGCTGCATGTTTACCAGGAGCCTGCAGACCTGCTGCATGTTTACCAGGAGCCTGCAGACCTGCTGCATGTTTACCAGGAGCCTGCAGACCTGCCACATGTTAAACAGGAGCCTGTAGACCTGCCGCATGTTTACCAGGAGACTGCAGACCTGCCGCATGTTTGCCAGGAGCCTGTAGACCTGCCGCATGTTTACCAGGGGACTGTAGACCTGCCGCATGTTTATCAGGAGCCTGCAGACCTGCCGCATGTTTACCAGGAGCCTGTAGACCTGCCGCATGTTTACCAGGAGCCTGTAGACCTGCTGCATGTTTACCAGGAGCCTGTAGACCTGCCGCATGTTTACCAGGAGACTCTAGACCTGTCGCATGTTTATCAGGAGCCTGCAGACCTGCCGCATGTTTACCAGGAGCCTGTAGACCTGCCGCATGTTTACCAGGAGACTGTAGACCTGCCGCATGATTACCAGGAGACTGTAGACCAGGAGACTGTAGACCTGCCACATGTTTATCAGGAGCCCGCAGACCTGCCGCATGTTTTGGTACTTCGCCCTGTCCTCCTGAACACAGATCTGTAAGTGAACTTTGTGATTGGCACTTAAAGCCTTGACCACCCAGGGCATATGAAGGATCTACATTTAACAATGTAGCCATGACCTACTGTGAATGACAGTCACATTTTACTGTATATCATATTTAAGAATAACTTTGAGTGCAAGACATTAGAGACATAACAGACTGTAGTGTCTAATTAACTGAAAGGCTATAGTCTCTAACTGACTGACAGACTGTAGTCTCTAACTAACTAATTAACTAACTGATGGGTTGTGGTCTGTAATTGATGAACTGTGGTCTCAGACTGACAAGCTGTATTTTCTGAATTATGTTGCTGGAGGAGTTGTTTTTCTGGAGTGGTATTGTTTCTAGAGGCTAGGTGTTCTTGGTGGTGATCTGTTCCTGGAGGGGGTAGTATTTGTGGAGGGGGTGGTGTTTCTGAAGGGGTTAGTGTTTGTGGAGAGGGAGGTCTTCCTGGAGGGGGTGGTGTTCCTGGAGGGGGTGGTGTTTGTGGAGAGGGTAGTGTTTATGGAGAGGGTAGTGTTTGTGGATGGGGTGGTGTTCCTGGAGGGGGTAGTGTTTGTGGAGGGGTGGTGTTTGTGGAGAGGGTAGTGTTTGTGGATGGGGTGGTGTTCCTGGAGGGGGTGTGTTTGTGGAGAGGGTAGTGTTTGTGGATGGGGTGGTGTTCCTGGAGGGGGTAGTGTTTGTGGATGGGGTGGTGTTCCTGGAGGGGGTAGTGTTTGTGGAGGGGTAGTGTTTATGGAGAGGGTAGTGTTTGTGGATGGGGTGGTGTTCCTGGAGGGGGTGGTGTTTGTGGAGAGGGTAGTGTTTATGGAGAGGGTAGTGTTTGTGGATGGGGTGGTGTTCCTGGAGGGGGTGGTGTTTATGGAGAGGGTAGTGTTTGTGGATGGGGTGGTGTTCCTGGAGGGGGTAGTGTTTGTGGAGGGGTGGTGTTTGTGGAGAGGGTGGTGTTCCTGGAGAGGGTAGTGGTTGTAGAGCCAGTGAGGTTTGGGGGAGAGTGTCTATAGGTGTGGCTGAAGTGTACAATACAGGTGTGACTGAAGCATACTATACAGCTGAGAATACAGTACACTATACAGGTGTGACTGAAGCATACTATACAGCTGAGAATACAGCATATTATACAGGTGTGACTGAAGTATACTATACAGGTGAGAATACAGCATATTATACAGGTTTGACTGAAGTGTACTATCTATACAAGTGAGAATACAGCATACTATACAAGTGTGAATAAAGTATACTATACATGTGTGAATACAGTATACTATACAGAATACAGCATACTATACAGGTGTGACTGAAGTATACTATACATTTGTGAATACAGTATACTATACAGGTGTGATTAAAGTATACTATACATGTGTGAATACAGTATACTATACAGCTGAGACTAAAGTGTTTATTTTGGTTGTGATTAATTCATATATATATATATATATATATATATATATATATATATATATATATATATATATATATATATATATATATATATGCAAGTAAAGAATATATAAGTTGGGCAATCATTTTTATTTACTAAACATGTTTATTGATTAAACTTGATATGTCCCGTCAAATTTTTTAAGTAACAGTACACTGTAACTAACCAGCTAACATTAATATTGAATAACATAGCACAACCTGGAGAGTGTGTGTGTTTGCACAGTCCAAACCTGTGGAGTCCCCGGCAGCTGTGTGAGGGGGACGTACAGACATCAACACCAACTTCATTCATGTCTGAGAACTCCAAACTCCAAAATAAAGTGTCACTTTAAAAAGTTCACATGCACTTCACTGTGCTGGCAAGTGAAACTCTCACAGCTCTGGCTGTATGTGATGTTAAACATCTCCAGCGAGGGAAACACCTGCTCCCGGGTCCTGCTCCCGGGTCCTGCTCCCGGGTCCTGCTCCTGGGTCCTGCTCCCGGGTCCTGCTCCCGGGTCCTGCTCCCGGGTCCTGCTCCCGGGGTCCCCTAGTGTCAGAACATGTTGAGGAATCTCTTCCTTTAACATGCTGTGCTAAGACATCCACTGCTAAGAAATATATGAAAACTCCACTTTGGTCCTAGGTGGGGATGTGATGATACACTTCAGATCAATCCTCATCTCCACGGCCAGGTCAACGTCCTTCACGGCCATCTCCAACGCCCTTGGTGCAGCCAAGATTACTTCCACTAAGATGGATGAGACACACATCAGAAGTGGAGCGTTTGGACAAAGACAAATGCATCTGTGAAATAAGCTCCTCCCACCGTATCCGCTCAGCTCCCAGCCAGGAAATTCAGCAGAGCAAATGCGACATGAGGCACTAGCCACTCTGGTGTGAGGGCTGCATGAGTAGCCCACAGCCTGCACCAGCACTGCACCAGCACTGCACCAGTACTGCACCAGCACTGCACCAGTACTGCACCAGCACTGCACCAGTACTGCACCAACACTGCACCAGCACGGCACCAACACTGCACCAACACTGCACCAACACTGCACCAACACTGCACCAGCACGGCACCAGTACGGCACCAACACTGCACCAACACTGCACCAACACTGCACCAACACTGCACCAGCACGGCACCAGTACGGCACCAACACTGCACCAACACTGCACCAACACTGCACCAACACTGCACCAGCACTGCACCAACACTGCACCAACACTGCACCAGCACGGCACCAACACTGCACCAACACTGCACCAGCACGGCACCAGTATGGCACCAACACTGCACCAACACTGCACCAGCACTGCACCAGTACGGCACCAACACTGCACCAACACTGCACCAGCACTGCACCAGCACTGCACTGAACATCCTGCTGTTCTCTGCTGTTCTCTGTTTCCTGAACACACTTTACTGATTTACAAGTGCACAATGGCACAGTTGGTTACAAAGCTTTTAATAAACCTGCAGTTGAATTACAGACATTAATTAATGAACAATAGCTTGGAGACATTCACCTGATATGAGGAGGTTATGTTTTGTTAACACAAATCTTATCAGAACATCAAACATACAGTATGTGGTACATGAGAGTGAGTGTGTTGGTGCTGAAGAATTCATGGAGGCTATGAGTGTGCAGGGGTTTAATACATACGTTAACTGACACATTAATAGGGGTTTAATGCATGTGTTAACCGACACATTAATAGGGGTTTAATACAAACGTTAACTGACATATTAATAGGAGTTTAATATGTACGTTAACTGACACATTAATCAGGGTTTAATATGTACATTAACCAACACATTAATAGGGGTTTAATACATATGTTAACTGACACAATAGGGGTTTAATACATACATTAACCGATACATTAATAGGGGTTTAATACATACGTTAACTGACACATTAATAGGGGTTTAATACATACGTTAACCGACATTCCCTAGAGCAACTATAGTGTAATAACCAACACTGAAGGGCCATATACACACTCACACACACATTCACACACACATTCACACACACATTCACACACACACACACACACACACACACACACACACACACACACACACACACACACACACACACACACACACAGATGAATAGATGTACCAGGGCCATACACACACACACACACACACACACACACACACACACACACACACACAGATGAATAGATGTACCAGTGCCATACACACACACACACACACGCGCACACACACACACACACACACACACACAAACACACACACACACACACACACACACACACACACACACACACACACACACAGATGAATAGATGTACCAGGACCATACACACACACACACACAGACACACACACACACACACACACACACACACACACACACACACACACACACACACAGATGAATAGATGTACCAGGGCCATACACACACACACACACACACACACACACACACACACACACACACACACGTATACACACACAAACACTCACACACATAGACACACACACACACACACATGCATACATACACACACTCACACACACACATGCACACATACACACACACACACACACACAAACACGCATACACTCACACACACACACACACACACACACACACACACACACACACACACACGTATACACACACAAACACACACACATAGACACACACACACACACACATGCACACACACACCCACACATACACACACACACACACACACACACACACACACACACACACACACACACACACACACCACACACACACACACACACATACACACACACCCACACACACACACACACACACACACACACACACACACACACACACACACACACACACACACACAGATTAAGAGATACACCATGGCCATATACACACAGAGATTGACAAGGCACAGGTGTAGCAGGCAGTACTGCTAACCAGGGGGGTGTGGCAACATCTGAGGAAGGGAAAGAAAACGATGTACGCAGAGAGCAAAACAAAAAAGAGAGGCGCACCATGAGAGTCCTGGTGCAGTTCTCAATTAAGCACACAATGGGCTGTAATGGCCCCTCCCCTATGCCTCTGTTTGGTTAGGGGAGGGGCCATTACAGCCAATCATGTGCTTAATTTAGAGAAGAACGTCTTCAGCACCCTCACACTGTGAAACAACACCTTCAGGCCAAAACATTCCAACCTCATTCTTGCCTTAAACAAAAATATGGCAGCAGTCATTTCAATATTAGCTTTAATTATTCTCCTATGAAATTAATTACCAGGAGTTCATTAGAGGTTTCCCTTTAAGGGTTTGATCCGTAGATGTGTGAGTGAATGCTGGAAGCCTTCGTTCTGCCCACTGAAACAAGCTGGGAATCTGCATTTGTGAGGTATGCTCTCATCCAATCATGTGCTGCTGTACGCTTGTGAGGTATGCTCTCATCCAATCATGTGCTGCTGTGTGTTTGTGAGCTCTGCTCTCATCCAATCATGTGCTGCTGTGTGTTTGTGAGCTCTGCTCTCATCCAATCATGTGCTGCTGTGTGTTTGTGAGGTATGCTCTCATCCAATCATGTGCTGCTGTGTGTTTGTGAGGTCTGCTTTCATCCAATCGTGTGCTGCTGTGTGTTTGTGAGGTCTGTTCTCATCCAATCGTCTGCTGCTGTTCTGTTTCTGAGGTCTGCTCTCGTCCAATCGTCTACTGCTGTGTGTTTGTGAGGTCTGCTCTCCTCCAATCGTCTGCTGCTGTGAGTTTGTGAGGTCTGCTTTCATCCAATCGTCTGCTGCTGTTCTGTTTCTGAGGTCTGCTCTCGTCCAATCGTCTACTGCTGTGTGTTTGTGAGGTCTGCTCTCCTCCAATCGTGTGCTGCTGTGTGTTTGTGAGGTCTGCTCTCCTCCAATCGTGTGCTGCTGTGTGTTTGTGAGGTCTGCTCTCGTCCAATCGTGTGCTGCCGTGCCATCACCAGCTGCTGGAGATGCACCAACCACTCAGAGTGCAAACATTCGTTTTAGCATCGTTTAGATTTCACGAGTTTTCTGTCAGCTTACTACGTTATTTGAAGATTGATTGTTCCTGACGGCCCGTCATGGCTGAAGCAGGTGGTGAAGAAGCCACGCTGAGCTGGGACACCTGTATATCACTGCTGCCTTCTCTTCCGCTCATACAGCAGTGCTAAAGGTATTATCTGTAATAGTCAAGCCATTAACACTGTGGGTTTCTTTCAGTACAATATTACAACATTCATAAAGCGTAATGAAAATGTATTTCTGCCCTTGCATAAGGAATCAGATTTGCCTCATTGCTAAAAAAAATAAATAACAGAATCTGTCACTTGAACCAGTGGAATAGAATCAAAGCATTTGTGTGTGTGTGTGTGTGTGTGTGTGTGTGTGTGTGTGTGTGTGTGTGTGTGTGTGTGTGTGTGTGTGTGTGTGCATGCACATACGTTTTTCTGCTGCTTTGCAACAGATAATCATCCTTTAATAAAGTGAAGTGATGCATGTAATGAAATTCGACTGTGGAGGGCTGACTCAGAGGAGCAGGATGAAAGGCTAATTGTTCATGGCTGTGTTGTTAGTGGCTGTGTTGTTAGTAGCTGTGTTGTTAGTGGCTGTGTTGTTAGTAGCTGTGTTGTTAGTAGCTGTGTTGTTTGTGGCTGTGTTGTTAGTAGCTGTGTTGTTAGTAGCTGTGTTGTTTGTGGCTGTGTTGTTAGTAGCTGTGTTGTTTGTGGCTGTGCTTTTAGTGGCTGTGTTGTTTGTGGCTGTGTTGCTCGTGGCTGTGCTTTTAGTGGCTGTGTTGTTTGTGGCTGTGTTGCTCGTGGCTGTGCTTTTAGTGGCTGTGTTTTTAGTAGCTGTGCTGTTTGTGGCTGTGCTTTTAGTGGCTGTGTTGTTTGTGGCTGTGTTGCTCGTGGCTGTGTTTTCTGTGGCTGTGTTTTTAGTAGCTTTGTTGTTCATGGCTGTGTTCATAGTGGCTGTGTTGTTCATAGCTGTGTTCATAGTGGCTGTGTTCATAGTGGCTGTGTTCATAGTGGCTGTCGCCTCACAGGCAACAGCAGGGAGATTCACCCTGCAACCCTCTTGCTGTTGGGCACATGCCTACGAGGACGAGGTTGTTCGGGGGATGGGTGGAGCGGAGGATGGGTGGACTGGTGGAGTAAAACTCATTACTGTGACATCACAGGACCCCACAGTCTCACCCCCATGGGTGTCTGCAGCCACAGACTCCGCCCACACTCTCACCCCCACGGGTGTCTGCAGCCACAGACTCCGCTCACACTCTCACCCCCACGGGTGTCTGCAGCCACAGACTCCGCCCACACTCTCACCCCCATGGGTGTCTGCAGCCACAGCCCACACTCTGAGCCCCAGTGCAAAATAATGTCCATTGACATTTGTGAATCCTAATTAAGCAGCACAAAGTCAGCCCTGCCATAACAGAACGTACAAGCCAGAAAACCAGTAAAGCAGTGGCAAACCAGTAAACAAGTGACAAACCAGAAAAATTAGTGATAAACTAATAAATTAGTGAGAAACCATTAGATACTCACAAGCCTTTGCAGAAGAATTTAATTGAGAACAGTCTTACAGTCTAGCATGTCTGTGAGCTTTACTGTTGTTACTGCTTGTCTTTAGGGAATTGAAATGTAAGTGCTATGAAGAGAGACGGTGTACCAGTGGAACAGTCCAATCAGTCTTCCACAGCGGGACAGGATGGGAGGAAACGTCCCAGGACTACAGGGCTGAGTGCAGCGGGACAGGACGTGAGGAAACGTCCCAGGACTACAGGGCTGAGCCAGGCAACACTTTCTTTCACATTATTTTTTCTTTTTAAATAAAAAAAAATAAAAAAATGACCAACTGGATTAGAAGGCAGTGGTGAAGGTTGAGGGTGGACTGCACTATGCCGCCTGATTGTGGTAGCACAGATGGAGCGAACATCAGAAGGCCAGAGACATCACAGGATACACATCTGAGCCCTTAGGAGATGAGGCAAGAGTTACCTTGTTGCCGTGGTTACAAGATATTTTTCAGGCAGTTGTGATGCTAAACAGAAAAAAGTGTATATGCATGTTTGTTGTAATTTAAATACAAGTAAACACACACACACACACACACACACACACACATGCATACATACACACACTCACACACACACATATGCATACACACACAAACACTCACACACATAGACACACACACACACACACACACATGCACACACCCACCCACACACACACACACACACACACACACACACACACACACACACACACACACACACACACACACGCGCACAAACCTGTGCAGACTGTAATCTGTGCAGGGGAACAGAACATTCTCAAAATCTCAGTGGTAACTGCCTTTCGTTCCCTCACCTGTGTCCGTGCTGAGGGAGCAGCTGTCTGAACTCACTCCACCACGCTCACGCCACCATGCTCACTCCACCCACTCACTCCACCCTCTCACTCCACCATGCCACTCCACCTGCTCACTCCACCCACTCACTCCACCATGCCACTCCACCCGCTCACTCCACCCTCTCACTCCACCATGCCACTCCACCCGCTCACTCCACCCACTCACTCCACCATGCCACTCCACTTGCTCACTCCACCCACTCACTCCACCATGCCACTCCACCTGCTCACTCCACCCACTCACTCCACCATGCCACTCCACCCGCTCACTCCACCCTCTCACTCCACCATGACACTCCACCATCTCACTCCAACAGCTCACTCTACCATGCCACTCCACCAGCTCACTCCAACAGCTCACTCCGCCATGCCACTCCACCCGCTAACTTCTCCACTCCACTCCACCACGCCACTACACCATGCTCACTCCACCACGCTCACTCCACCACACTCACTCCACCACATTCACGCTACCACCCCACTCCACCCGCTCACTCCACCACACCACTCCACCATGCTCACTCCACCACGCCACTCCACCCGCTTACTCCACCACGCCACTCCACCTGCTCACTCTACCACGATACTCCACCCACTCACTCCACCACACTCGCTCCACCACACTCACTCTACCACTCCACTCCACCCGCTCACTCCGCCACGCTCAGTCCACCACACTCACTCCACCACACTCACTCTACCATGCCACTCCACCCACTCACTCTACCACGCCACTCCACCACACTCACTCCACCACGCCACTCCACCACACCACTCCATCACACTCACTCCACCATGCTCACTCCACCACACCACTCCATCACACTCACTCCACCACGCCACTCCACCATGCCACTCCACCACGCCACTCCACCCACTCACTCCACCACGCTCACTTCACCACGCCACTCCAACATGCTCACTCCACCACGCTCACTCCACCACACCAAACTGCCTCATCCAGGCCCTGTGCTGGTTTTTGGAGGAGTGTGTGTGTGTGTCCTCAACACTGGTCATTATCCTCTCACACACCCCCATGCTTAACATGAGTTTTAAAATCTATCTTTCTAAAGATAGCCACCACCACAGATGCCAGTCTGTCTCCAGGCACTTATGCCATCCTGAGTATGCCGTCCCTGGCCTGGCCACTAGAGGCAGCAGAGCAACAGCGAACCCCAATGTTCTACTGTCTGATTGATGGAGGCTGGTAGGTCCTCCATCTGATTGGAAGAGGCTGGTAAGTTCTCCCATCA
The DNA here is from genome assembly GCF_052324685.1 of Brachyhypopomus gauderio. Classification (NCBI taxonomy): domain Eukaryota; kingdom Metazoa; phylum Chordata; class Actinopteri; order Gymnotiformes; family Hypopomidae; genus Brachyhypopomus; species Brachyhypopomus gauderio. Next base: position 19,515,689 of record NC_135218.1, on the reverse strand, counting down.
GATAGTTGTAAGTTGGCAAGTACTTCCATCTGATTGGTGTTGGCTCTCGGGTTCTCTTGTCTGATTGGTGGAGTCTGACGGGAGTCTAACAGCAGCTTTTGTAGAGTGGGCTAGAGTTACTCCTCCTGTGCCTCTTTACCTCGGCCGCTGTACGAGTCCTTTTCCTCCGTCTTTGTCTTCTAACCCCTGTCGGAAATTCGTCATGAGGGAGATATAAACGAATGTAGCACCAGAGCTGATTGGTCACAGGTCAGCTGTCATCTCGTTTTGCACATATGCAGCTATCAAACACTGAGTAGATTTCTTCAGCTAACGAGCACACACCACTACACTCAGAACATCAGCACACCGCGTCTCTGACTCTGGTGCAAAAGCAAACGTAAACAGTATTGCAGAAGCTCAGGCTGGTGTGATGAGACACCTTTGAAGACTCCCGTAACCTTACATAAGTCTCAGCAATCCATTTGGATCATTTATCTTCATCTAGAAGAAAGGTCAGACTGAGGGCTGTAGGTGCAGAGGTCACATCAGGCTTGGAAACTTTAAAAGGTCACTAGTCTGTCAAGGTGCTTGTCACTGTAACAGAGGTACATGTGTCCTGCAGCGTGGATGTGGTCCTCTGTGTGCCTTCTGTGCATTGAATCGGTCACAGGTAGATACAGACTTATCTGTAAGATAGCTCACACAGATCAGTTCAAGCTAACTGGATGGATTTTGAAATGAATGAAAGCTTCACTCACCGAGCTACTGCACAGGATGGACCATTTTATTCAAATTTAGCATTTTCGTGTGATTGTATGTGTTGGTGGGGTATGTGGGTGTGTGTGTATGTGTGTGTGTGTGTGTGTGAGCTGCCATCTGTTCCTGCAGTGTCCAGTTCTGGCAGGTCTTGTGCCCCCCTCTTCCCAACATGGTGGTCTGTTCCAGAGTGCAGCAGAGTCTTTGGCAGATCTCTCTCCACCCCCCTCCCCCCAACTTGGTGGTTTGTTCCGGACTGCAGCAGGTTTGGAGATGCTGTCGCTCCACCTGCAGTCAGAGATGTTCAAAAGTCACAAAAAAACAAGTTCAAGTCAAGTCATGAGTCTTTGGGTTAGAGTCCAAGTCAAGTTTTAAGTCTCAATACCAGGATATTCTTAGGGACGGGAGATGGAAAAAAACTATTTTGTATGTTACTGTGTTGGCCATTCCCCATTTAAAAATTGTGTATTTTCTGTCTCTCTTATCGCCAATACCAATATTTAAAACTATTAAAATATCACACTCGCAAGGGCTTCATTTTGCGTGTTCAAAACCATACAGAACACATCACTCATTTTCTGGTTATTTGTCTCTGTTAAACGACCTTAACATAATGGCGATATTGGGTGATGAACATCTGTTATAGAGATACTAGCGTCAAAGTAAACATCATTATGAAAAAAAGCTCTAAAAAAGCTCTCATTAAGTAAAATGAGTCTTACACACCTGTAAAACAATAACTGCGCCGAGTAAAATACGTCAGTTTGCGGTTAATACGTCGATGATTGTATTGATGTTTGTTTGGCCAATACACTAATTGGGGCTACGCTATCACTAGTAAACTACGTAAACTACACAAACCTATCCGGGTGTGTTTTATATATTAGCTGTAATGACTAAGTGTCTAACATAAACAACACAGACCCATCCGAGTGTGTTTTATATATTAGCTGTAATGACTAAGTGTCTAACATAAACAACACAGACCCATCCGGGTGTGTTTTATATATTAGCTGTAATGACTAAGTGTACCTGGAACCTGTCAGAAAGGTCTTTATCTCCCACATGCGACAGAGCTTGGCCCGAGGGAGGCCGGAGACATCGAGTCCGAGTGGTCTTGTTCCGTGCCTCCATTGTGGATGTGGCGGAGCGGAGCTGTGGAAGAAACAGTCCTATTGGGCCTGGCTGGGACTCTGGAGGCACCAGACGGTCCAGCAGGGCCAAGCGGATCGCGGCTTTGACCATCGCAGAGGCAGAACCTTGTGTGTGTGAGGATCTCGGTGAGACCATGGACAGTGACTTTCAATCGCCTCTGAGAAGATTCTGGAAAATTATCAGGCAACTCAGGAGGGGAAAATAATGATGTCAAAATAAACACACACAGAAAGTATTATTTCTATATCTCGCACACAGCGCCTGGATAACGAACTGACTCTTATTGTTCATGATGGACGAGTTGAGTTGAGAGTCATTAGGGATGATTTTCAAGTCAAGTCTGAAGTCTTTTTGTATAAGACTTTAATATTACATACAGAATGTTTACATTTACGGCATTTTAGCAGAATACATACAGTACATACAGAATATATAACTGGGCCATGTCCAAGTATGTCTCCTGGACCATCTGCAACCCCCCTCCCACACACACACACACACCCTTTTCCCTATAATTTCCCTTTCAATGTAGCTTGTGTTAAGACAGTGTCCATAGCAACAGAAAGTCTTCATTGTTTTTCAGGGATATGTTAAGGGAATTACATATCCATATATTTATACTGACCACTGGTGTCTAATGAACAGTGGGATTATGTATAATATCTGTAATATCTCTGATCTCTGATCAGTAGGATCAGATGTGTTAGGATGTTTTTTATTCATGCGCAATTGATTGTGGTTTGAATTTGATTTTCAGTGGGTGTAATTGATGTTGTAGCCAGTAATCTACACTTAATCACTGATAATGATGAAGTGAGAACCTGTTCAAATATTAATAAAACATTTAAAGCTCACCTCTGGTATTGACAGCTGTATTCAGAGTCTGTATTCTGGACTCTGTAGACGTCCCTGTGACAGCAGCTACAGCTGCAGGTCGTCTTGGATTCGTCTCTACAAGCTTTGCACACCTGGATTTGGGTGATTTCTCTCATTCTTCACTGCAGATCCTCTCCAGATCCATCAGAGTGGATGGTGCGCATCTGTGAACTGCCTTCATGTCTCTACAGATGTTCAGTGGGGTTTAACTTTGGTCTTTGGTGGGATCACTCCAGGACATTCAGACTTGTCTTAAAGCCACTCCGGTGTTGTTTGGCATGTTGAAAGGTGAAGTGTCACCCCAGGTGTTCTTGCCAGTCTGAGTGCACTCTGGAGGTGGTTTTCTTCAAGGATGTTCCTGTATTGGCTGCATTCATTCACCCCTCAGTGGTTACCAGTCTCCCTTTCCTGCCTCGGAGAAATACCTCCATAGCACAATTCTATCACCACCATGTTTCGACCGTATGGTTGGTAATATTCTGATTATGTGTAGTGGCCGGTTCTCACCAGACAAAGTGCTTGCTGGTGTGGACAGAGAGTTCAGTTGTGTCTCATCAGATCAGAGAATCTTTCCCCTCATGTTTCCAGACTCCTTTAAATGCCATTTTTCAAACTCCAAGTGGCTTTTTACTCACCAGCAGCGTCTGTCCTGCCGGTGTGAAGGTCTGGGTCTGAAGTACTGCAGAGGTGGGTCTTCATCCAACAGGATCTCTTCACTTTTGCAGCTGTTTGCTTACCTCGCTGAGCTGTGTATTCAGACAGCAGGTGAAAGGCTGTGGTGAGCTTCCTCTCTTCCTCCACTGTTTTCCTGGAGACACTGAGAGCCTTACACATTGTTTTCTATCCTAGGGTTAGATAGAAAAACACCCTAATCTGTGCTTTGCTACAGTTTGATCACAGAGATCCACAAACAGTTCCTTGAAGAGTTCCTTTATTACTGCATCTAAATGATGGACTCTTCCACACCCAGGTGTGCCTTTATGTCTAATCAACAGGTGGACTCCAGCTGAGTGCTAGACGTGTCTCAAGGAGAATTAAAACTAATGAAACAAATTAAACTAACTAATTAAAACAGGATGCAGCTGATGAGACTGAGCACAGCACACTAAATAACCTAAATAGCCTAAATACTTTTATTTAAAGGGTTCAGGTTTTGATTTTGTATAAATCATTTTCAGATCTCTCCAAAATAGTTGTGTCTTCATCACTGTAGACATGTACAGGGATTAAATTAGAATTGCAGTTACATCCATTCAACATCACAAACCCACTAAACACTGAAGCATCAGTCCCAGTTGGCAGGAGCATGATGAGCTCTGAATACTCGCCAAATCCATCTTGTCCTGATGATGTGATTGTGTTGTCTTGGTGACATAGCTACATTGTCCTGGTGATGTGCCTGTGCTGTCATGGTAACACACCTGCAATGCAGGCTTTGCAGGGAGACTACAGGGGTGAGTTCTCTTATTGTTATTTTTTATCTGCATCGCATAACATGGAAAGATATTTGATCAACATACTAACAAAGAACCTCATGATTCACACACACACACACACACACACACACACACACACACACACACACACACACACACACACACACACACACACACACACACACGTGCGCTGCTGAGCTGTTCTCAGTGGTACTGTACTGAAGGAGTTGTTGGGGATGCTGGCTGGCTGTGAAACGTTTAATCACGCTTCTCCCAGATTCCCGATTACTGGGCGCCCGATCTGTCACCATCCATCATAATCACTTTAATAGCGCCTCCTGTTGACCCCGTCATCTGGATTACCTGCTGCAACCGGTTGGCATTTTTCAGCCCATTAATTTAACAAATTTTAATTGTGTACATTTTTGACAGTTTTAATTTCCCCCGTGAAATTCAGCTTATCCTTTTTGATGGTAGGGTCAATCCCTCCGGTTCCCCCCCCCCTCTCTTTCTTTCTCTCTCTCTTCTTTCATTCTGTTTCTCTTTCTTTTTTTTCAACAGCTGTCATCAGGTACGAATCAAGTTTCCTCTTCCACTGTGATGTGTTTTGGCATGGTTTAAATAAACAAAGGAGTTTGGGTTCATTTAATTACATAGTAATGCAAAACATTCCCCATCATCTGTCTAAATCCTGCAGTGTCAGATATTTGAGGTGTGTGTGTGTGTGTGTGTGTGTGTGTGTGTGTGTGTGTGTGTGTGTGTGTGTGCGTGTGTGCGTGCGTGTGTGCGCGTGCATGCACGTGTGTGTGTGTGTGTGTGTGTGTGTGTGTGTGTGTGTGTGTGTGAGTGTGTGTGTGTGTGTACTGGTGAAGGGGTTGTTTTTTTGGAAGAATCCCGAGCAGTATCCCGGGAAATGAACCTTTAATGGAGGCAAAGAAAAAGTGACATGTAATTATTTTGGACACATTGGGCTGCCAAGGCGAACGAATGTGTGTTAAAGAGGCTTTGAACTGCATTAGTGTGACGAAGGCACCACACATTAGCAGTGCCATACGCAGGAGATCAATCACCTGCACACGCCCTGAAACACTCGAGCCTCTGTCCTGAGTCCTGCCTTCACTCTGGACACACGTGAACCTCTGTCCTGAGTCCTGCCTTCACTCTGGACACACATGAGTTTCTGTCCTGAGTCCTGCCTTCACTCTGGACACACGTGAGCCTCTGTCCTGAGTCCTGCCTTCACTCTGGACACACATGAGTCTCTGTCCTGAGTCCTGCCATTACTCTGGACACACATGAGTCTCTGTCCTGAGTCCTGCCTTCACTCTGGACACACATGAGTCTCTGTCCTGAGTCCTGCCATTACTCTGGACACACGTGAGCCTCTGTCCTGAGTCCTGCCTTCACTCTGGACATACGCAAGCCTCTGTCCTGAGTCCTGCCTTCACTCTGGACACACACGTGAGCCTCTGTCCTGAATCTTGCCTTCACTCTGGACACACACGTGAGCCTCTGTCCTGAGTCCTGCCTTCACTCTGGACACACACGTGAGCCTCTGTCCTGAGTCCTGCCTTCACTCTGGACACACACGTGAGCCTCTGTCCTGAGTCCTGCCTTCACTCTGGACACACACTCGTGGGCAGATTGGCACCATTTCCAATCTGCATCTCTGCTGGTTCCTATTCGTTTTTAACAAAGGTTTTACAGTTTTTCTCAGTCGATTTGGTTCATTTCTCACATCATGCTTTATATTGGCATCACAACTAGTGCATTTCTCAAAACAGTGCAAACAGCAAAACTCAATGAAATACCTGCAAAAGCAGATACTTCACTCAAAATTCTTTGTTTTTGCCCCAAAATCAAATATTTAGGTCACTCAATTTGTCAGTGCCATCAGAGTATCAAGTCTGTGTGCCATTGCCTATGAACAAGGCAGTCAAAATACTTAGTCATGTTGTCAGTGCAACTATAAGTCACAGTCAGTGTAGACTGTATATTCTGAGGGAAACTAGCTAAGCTTTTCATTTCAAGAACGCTGCACATTCTGTGGTATATCAAATACATGTTACACACATACAAACTTACATGGAACAAAGTTACACATCACTGTATGTGGGAGACTGATAGCAAGAAATTGGACTGGAATCAAATTTGTACAGCAATATTGTTTGACTGTATTGTTCGCACTGCAATTTGTTGACAAAATTAAATCTGAGTGAAATTCAGAAAAGACTGACTGACTGGAAAAACTGCAAAATTAGTAACTTATTCTACACATTCAAAACAACCTGAGCACATACAGCCTCCACTTGCTGTGTGAAAATGGAACCTCTGCTACCACTATAAGCTAATCTTGATATCCTATATGGTATAAGAATGCAAAAATGCAAAAGAAATTGAATACAGTAACGTCAGAATATATGTCAATGTGCAGCATTACAGCAGAGAGCACATTTCTGAATTACACTCGTTTTCTCTATGAAATGTTTGAACGATTGAAGACACAGTTGTTCTTCCAATATTCAGCTGCAAACAGCTTCAGCCTTAGTGAGACCATGACTTACATGTAAAACATGGTCCACAATTGTTGCCCTTACTGTATTTCACTCTTTTGTCCCCTCAGCCTTACACCACACAGTCTTACCCATCTACACCATATAGTCTTACTCCTGTACACCACACAGTCTTACCCCTCTACACCACAGTCTTACTTCTCCTATTGGCTGTTCACCCTGTACATGGCCTTGTCTTTCCATTATGAGACTTTGTGATACTGCAGTGTTTAGCGTCTATAAATGTTTGCCAATTACAGTAAAGGTTCATGAGATGCACCTCTGACCTATGGTTGAGACCATTGGGTGATCTAAACCTTCACCAATTCCCTTTCTTACTGTAACTGAATGTTCACTTGCAAACAATTTAATCAAATTAGGATCAATTACCAAAATGTAACAAAAAAATAAACTAAATAAATAAATTTATAATGATGCCTTAGAGATTATGACAACATGTTCAGCCCTTTTGCATATAATGACCTAGGCGATGACCTAAAGACTAAATGTTTGGGAGGGTAAGACAATTAAACAGACAATCTGTACAACACATTTTGATAAACATGACATAAGCAACACATAATGTAAAAAACAACAGACAACTGCCCATGTCCATTTGCAATATGTACAAAAACGAGAAATGCAATTATGATGTGCACAAGTGACAAGGAGATGTGGAGATTGAATGAACAGTTTTGAGAATTTCAATTCTGATCTGAGAAATGAAGCAAATTGACTGAGAAAAACTGTAATAGTGATCCTCTTAGTGGAGCAGAGACCCACGCCAGTAGCGTCTGATCTGGGGACGGCACCTCTGCTCCTGGCCTTTGTCCCCCCACAATGGCTGTTAGTGCTGCTGAATTGTGAATTTTGCTTCCTGCACATAGGACACATTTCTGGGTGTACCTCACACCAGGTGACACACACGCATGTCTTACATCGAAGGAATTCTGGTTTGTGACTCACAGAAGTTCTCTTTCTCACACACACACACACACACACACACAAACACACACACACACACACACACACACACACACACACACACATACACATTACATTACATTATTTGTGTATTTGTTTGGTTGGTTGTTTTTGGTGAACCAGGAATATTTTGGTGAACCATGGAGGTGGAATGTTGATCCTATATCAAAGATGGAGAAAAATATCTACATTACAAATGACTGTACATCAAATGTACAGAAACAATATCTCAGCAAGTCCACATTTCTCATTATGTGATAATTACTCCTCACTGTAAGATTGTTTAGCCTATTTTAGACATTTTAATAATAATAAATATTCTATCAAGTAAAATTCTCTTAATGTTGACTAATTTTATTGCCTTCTAACATTTTTTGAAGAATCTATTTTTTATTATAATAAAATAATAATAAGTAATAACTGTGCTCATCACTACTGACAGGATGTTACTGTAATCACTAATAACAGGGTGTTACTGTAATCACTAATAACAAGGTGTGTGTTCATCACTAATGACAGGGTGTTACTGTAATCACTAATAACAGGGTGTGTGTTCATCACTAATAACAGGGTGTTACTGTAATCACTAATAACAGGGTGTGTGTTCATCACTAATAACAGGGTGTGTGATCATCACTAATAACAGGCTGTGTGTTCATCACTAATAACAGGGTGTGTTTATCACTTATAACACTAATAACAGGGTGTGTTCATCACTAATAACAGGGTGTGTGTTCATTACTAATAACAGGGTGTGTGATCATCACTAATAACAGGCTGTGTGTTCATCACTAATAACAGGGTGTGTGATCATCACTAATAACAGGCTGTGTGTTCATCACTAATAACAGGGTGTGTTTATCACTAATAACAGTGTGTGATAATCACTAATAACAGGCTGTGTGTTCATCACTAGTAACAGGGTGTGTGTTCATCACTAATAACAGGGTGTGTGTTCATCACTAATAACAGGATGTGTTTATCACTAATAACAGTGTGTGATAATCACTAATAACAGGCTGTGTGTTCATCACTAGTAACAGGGTGTGTGTTCATCACTAATAACAGGGTGTGTGTTCATCACTAATAACAGGATGTGTGATCATCACTAATAACAGGGTGTGTGATCATCACTAATAACAGGGTGTGTGTTCATCACTAATAACAGGGTGTGTGATCATCACTAATAACAGTGTGTGATAATCACTAATAACAGGGTGTTACTGTAATCACTAATAACAGGGTGTGTGTTCATCACTAATAACAGGCTGTGTTCATCACTAATAACAGGGTGTGTGATCATCACTAATAACAGGGTGTGTGATCATCACTAATAACAGGGTGTGTGATCATCAATAATAACAGTGTGTGATAATCACTAATAACAGGGTGTGTGATCATCACTAATAACAGGCTGTGTTCATCACTAATAACAGGGTGTGTTTATCACTAATAACAGTGTGTGATAATCACTAATAACAGGGTGTGTGATCATCACTAATAACAGGCTGTGTTCATCACTAATAACAGGGTGTGTTTATCACTAATAACAGTGTGTGATAATCACTAATAACAGGGTGTGTGTTCATCACTAATAACAGGGTGTGTTTATCACTAATAACAGTGTGTGTTCATCACTAATAACAGGGTGTGTTTATCACTAATAACAGTGTGTGATAATCACTAATAACAGGGTGTGTTTATCACTAATAACAGTGTGTGTTCATCACTAATAACAGGGTGTGTTTATTACTAATAACAGTGTGTGATAATCACTAATAACAGGGTGTGTGTTCATCACTAGTAACGGCGCTGCATCCTGTTTGACTGGTTTTGGTTTGAATGATTGCAGAAAACATTTATGCTTTGAGTGTGAGAAGGAAATGAATGAATCAAAATGTGCAAGAACTTGTTTAGAAGTAAATGCTGCTCTGAAATTAGGGTCTGGTCGCCCCTTTAACAGTGTGTCTCAGAGTCCTGAACCTCCCACTCTCATATTAACGATCTGAACTGAACTGGTTCTGAACTGGTTTATAGCCCAATACTATAAAGAGAAACATTCAAGTAATCTGTCATCTTTAAGAATTCAGGTAGATTGTGCAGAAATGCATTCATTAAGGAGACTGATTGAAACTCTTACACCATAAAGCATTTTGGATTAAGACATTTCAAGCCAGAGAGTTATTTGGTTTAGATGAAGGAATAGATATGAAATCATTATGTGTGTTATTTGTGGAACTCTGTGATGTACAACAGGAGGTTTTGTATCGTTATTCTTCAGATGTTCAGCTCTTGTCCTGTGGGTGTGCTTATTAATTACTTGAAAGGTAAAACAAATGACTGTCACCTGATAATTACCTGGGAAGGTAACTCAAATGACTGTCACCTGCTGACCGCAAGGCACGACTAGACCTGTTGTTTGTCATCCTGAATCCTTGTGAAGACAGCGTTTGCTACTTCTCTCTCTTTTGTTCATTCACTTCTTTTATACAATTGGCTATGCAATTAAAAAGACATGCAATTAAAATAATGGCTTTTTAAAAATAGTGTAAGCAAAACACATACGAGTTTTGCTGAGCATTGTGTCATAATCCTCTGCAATGGAGCATAATTACAGTGTCCCTAATTTCCTCATTTCGTACAGTCTCATACTGATTAAAACAATACAAAGAGGATTTGTGATCTATCCTTTTGTCCAGCAGTCCACTGGCCAGAGGAAACTCTCTTCTGGTTTGCTTTCATGTCTAGTCTCATGTGATCTTGTGATCCCTGGACGGAAAACAGAACTGGATCCATAACATGAAATAGCCTTCAGCTCGTCTGCATTGTTGGGTCTGGTGTCTCTCATCTTCCTCTTGACAATGCTGCATAGATTCTCTATGGGATTTAGGTCAGGCTAGTTTGCTGGCCAATCAGGCACAGTGATACTGTGTTTATTAAACCAGGTATTGGTACTTTTGGCTGTGTGGACAGTCCTGCTGGATAAAGAAATGTCCATCTCCAAAAAACTTGTCAGCAGAGGGAAACATGAAGTGTCGGCTGCCCTGACTTTGGTCTTGATATAAGTGTACCTACATCCGTGGACCTGCATGTAGGTCTAAGGTGTTGTTTTCAGATGTAAGTAAACTTTGCATTTCATTTGGAAATCAAGGTCCCAGAGTCTGGAAGAAGAGAGGAGAGACACACAATCCAAGCTGCTTGAGGTCTAGTGTGAAGTTTCCACAATCGGTGATGGTTTGGGGGAGTCACGTCATCTGCTGGAAATTTCATTTTCACCTGCACATCTGTATATATGTATATTATACCATCATGACAGATGAGTCTGCTTGACTGTGATTGGTTCCACTGAGAGTCCTGCAGTCCTGTCACGGATGTTTGTGAATGGTAACAAATAAATTTGTCACACTGTCCTCTAAAAACAGGAAAGTGGTTAACAGGACATGGGGTCCTGCATCAGAGACGATGCTTCCTTTGTGAAAATCCTCACATATGCGTTTTCATGACGACAGTAACATTACTTACAGCAGCTGTAATTTCATGGTGTCTCCCTTGGGGGACGTTATATAAAAGATCAGGTCGTTTAAGTCATTTACTGTTATTCAGACCACTAAAGCATTCCTGTCCAGTGATCTGAATCTCTGCTATTTTTCTGAATTTCAAGCCCTTGGCTGTTGGTCTGGGGGTGGGGCTGATGTAGAGGTGATGATGTGGATGAGCAGGGTGGATGTGAGCTACTCTTTCCCCAGCCCACAAGGAGACATCATGGTTGTGAAAGTTCCCATCTCACCATTTCTTAAGTGTGTTCTTCCATTACACAAAACATTTCAATGCTCCTTTCAATGCTCAGTTCAAACACCGATCAGATTTCTTTGATGTCTTGTGTTTGGACCCTGTTTGTTTTGAGAGGGACAACTACGCAGTCTCATAACCCAAGAATACATAACTCAAAGACATATAACCCAAGAATACATAACTCAAAGAGATATAACCCAAGATTACATAACTCAAAGAGACATAACCCAAGGAGATATAATCCAATGAGACATAACCCAATGAGACATAATTCAGTGAGATATAACCCAAGGAGATGTAATCCAATGAGATGTTACCCAATGAATCATAACCCAGTGAGATATAACCCAAGGAGACGTAATCCAATGAGATGTTACCCAATGAGAAATAACCCAAGGAGACATAATCCAATGAGATGTTACCCAATGAGACATAACCCAGATTGGGCTGAGTGAAGATT
>NC_135218.1:19496196-19498696 GCF_052324685.1 Brachyhypopomus gauderio | reverse complement strand
CACTGCTGTGGACCAACAAACCCACTGGATCAACGCTGCTGATGTCTAAGGAGGTAAAAGGGAGAATCCACCTACAGCCAGACAATCAGTCTACCCACAAGCTGCAACTGGCATGTCTCTCGTTAGCTTTTACGTTGAATGTCTGTCTCCTTTTCTCAACTAGTGAAGTCGACTAGCTCTGGCTCCCTGCACACACTCCCCAGTTTCCTGGTGTTACCTCTGATTCCTTTTAATGACACCGTCTCACTAAAGCTGCCAGCCATGAGGTCCTTGCAATGACAGGAAATCGTTCTTCTCATCAAAGCCACACTGCACGTGTTAATTATTAATGCTTAAAGAGGGTATGTAATATTAACCTCTCCCCAGGCAGTGTTGCAGCCCGGGAGAAATCAACTGCTTCGTCTTAAACAACACACCACCATCATGGTGAATAGCCAATCTGGACAAATGAATGGTCTCAAGACCACATTTGTTTACTCTGAGATGTAATTACCTCTCCTGTAGCTCCATTTACCCCACACTACACACACAAACAGGTGTTACCTCTCCTGTAGCTCCATTTACCCCACACTACACACACACATGCGCACACACACACACACACACACACACACACACACACACACACACACACACACACACACGTGTTACCTCTCCTGTAGCTCCATTTACCCCACACTACACACACAAACAGGTGTTACCTCTCCTGTAGCTCCATTTACCCCACACTACACAAACACACACACACACACACATGTTACCTCTCCTGTAGCTCCATTTACCCCACACTACACACACAAACAGGTGTTACCTCTCCTGTAGCCCCATTTACCCCACACTACACAAACACACACACACACACACACGTGTTACCTCTCCTGTAGCTCCATTTACCCCACACTACACACACACATGCGCACACACACACACACACACACACACACACACACACACACACACACACACACACACACACACACACACACACGTTACCTCTCCTGTAGCCCCATTTACCCCACAGTACACACACACACACACATGTGGTACCTCTCCTGTAGCCCCATTTACCCCACACTACACACACACACACACACACACATTACCTCTCCTGTAGCCTCATTTACCCCACACTACACACACACACACACACACACACACACACACACACACACACACGTTACCTCTCCTGTAGTCCCATTTACCCCACACTACACACACACACACACACACACACACACACACACACACACACACACACACACATACACCTGCCAAATGGACCCTTAAGAAAATGTCCTAGCGCTGTATAGGTCCAGTACAAGGGCCTGGATGTTCCAGCTACATCTACTGTGAGTTGGTCTTCTCTGAAGCTATTTGCTTTTGGCTGGATGTTAGCACAGAGGATATGACCCAATTACAGCTGTGTAACCTGTTTCTGTCTGTTCCTCTGTCTGGGTAGAAGTTGAGAGACATGATTGTGAGGGGCACATCAATGCTGGGTAAAAGTTCACGGTCCGTCCTCTAAACAACTCTGACTCTGACACTCTCAAAAGGCCACTTCTCACTTCTGCCTTGTGGGCCTATTTAGTGCTTTCCAATTTCCTCCTCTTTTGTCAGCTAAGTCTGATTCAGACAGGCAGAAACCCCACAGTCTGCAGCGGGCCGAGAGCACGTTTGTGCTCCACTGTAACGCATCGTCCTTTTAATTTATGTCTCGGGCTGAGGGCAGTGTGCAGTGTAACTGAAAGATACGTTTGAAACTCTCCTATTTTCCTCCTCAGCTGTACAGATTCAGGTGAAGAGTGTGAGATGTTTGGGTCTCAGTCTGGAGCCCAGAGCTGCACCAGCGGAATTACAGCAGTGCTGTGTGTATTCACTCCACACAGAAGAAGCCCCTTCATCACCAGAGCAGTGAGGAGAGAAGGGTCTACTCTGGACTCATCTGGCACACACACACACACACACACACACACACACACACACACACACACACACACACACCCATCCGCAAGCATGCCACATTATGCCAATAAGAATAGGCCTTGAAGTGCTTATGTGTGAGCTGCTGTTAATGTGTGTTTGGAAGCTACACCAAATAACCTGTGTGTAAGGGCTTTTTGTATTGTGTGTGTATGTGTGTGTGTGTGTGTGTGTGTGTGTGTGTGTGTGTGTGTGGGTGGCATCTTGTAAAGTGTGTTGGCAGAATGAAGAGAGTCAGCAGAAAACCTTTTGCTATAGTGCATCATTCAGACTCCTACGAGGTCTGTCTTTATCTGCTGCTGACAAACACTCCTCTCTCTTCCTCTCTTCCTTTCTCTCTCTCCATCTCTCCCTCTCTTGATCCTTCTCTATCTTCATATCTCCATCTCTCACCATCTGGCTCTGGTTTATCTCCACTCTCCAGTAGCTCCAGTAGACGTTTGCTCCCGCCTGTTTTGCTGCGTCATGCGTCGCTCCGGTCTTGTGTAGCACAGGTTTTGTGTAGCACAGGTCTGTATAG
>NC_135218.1:19471196-19491196 GCF_052324685.1 Brachyhypopomus gauderio | reverse complement strand
CCAAAAGGCTCTTCTGTAAGTGAGAGGAAAATGTTCACATGCATACATCACAGTAAGTAAAAACGTAAGGAAGTAAAAAGATGTACTGCACAATCAATTTGAACTCACTCCAATGGTTCTGTCAGCACAGGTCCAGGATGAAACAGAGCAAGGGGAACAGAGCGGTGGGTTATGAATGTGTCAGTATCAGTATGTGTGTAGGCACACTTCACCACTGCCTGCCCCTGGGCTAAAGGAGAACTGGCATGTTCAGGTGCAGGTTCACTTCAGGTGACTCAACAGGACAGACTCCGACCCTCTCACCTTATGAAACCCTGACAACAGTACAGTACAGTACAGATAAAGTACACAGAAAGTACAGGTAAAGCACAGATAAAGTACAGGTACAGTACAGATAAAGTACAGGTACAATACAGTAAAGTACAGGTACAGTACAGATAAAGTACAGGTACAGTACAGGTAAAGTACAGGTACAGTACAGATAAAGTACAGGTACAGTACAGGTAAAGTACAATAAAGTACAGGTACAGTACAGGTACAGTAAAGATAAAGTACAGGTACAGTACAGGTAAAGTACAGATAAAGTACAGGTACAGTAAAGGTACAGTACAGGTAAAGTACAATAAAGTACAGGTACAGTACAGGTACAGTGCAGATAAAGTACAGGTACAATACAGTAAAGTACAGGTACAATACAGGTACAGTACAGGTACAGTAAAGATAAAGTACAGGTACAGTACAGGTACAGTACAGATAAAGTACAGGTACAGTAAAGGTACAGTACAGGTAAAGTACAGATAAAGTACAGGTACAGTACAGGTACAGTACAGTTAAGATACAGGTAAGGTATAGATACAGTACAGGTAAGATACAGGTAAGGTATAGATACAGTACAGGTACAGTACAGGTAAGGTACAGTTAAGATACAGGTAACGTATAGATACAGTACAGGTACAGTACAGGTAAGGTACAGTTAAGATACAGGTAACGTATAGATACAGTACAGGTAAGATACAGGTAAGGTATAGATACAGTACAGGTAGAGTACAGGTAAGGTACAGCTAAAGTACAGGTACAGTAAAGATAAGGTACAGGTGTCCAGTACTCATAGGAACTGTACCACATGGCAACTCCAGAATTCAGTGACAGAAGAGAGAAAGAAAACACAACCTGAGAATACTGTTTCCTGGGTAAACGACAAGCAAGGAAAAGCAAACACAGAGAACAGCACATCGTTTCCAGAAGAAGAGATAGAAAGGAGAGACAGAGACGCGGAGGGAGAGAGGAAGAGGGAGAGAAAATGGAAAGACGAGGAGGGAGAGAGGAAGAGAGAGAGAAAATGGAGAGACGTGGAGGGAGAGAGGAAGAGAGAGAGAAAATGGAGAGACGTGGAGGGAGAGAGGAAGAGAGAGAGAAAATGGAGAGACGTGGAGGGAGAAGGATTTTTTCAGGCCTCATTTACGAAGCGTGTTTGTGAAGAGCCTATGTCAGCACTAATAGGTCCCACAGAAACACAGCAACCAGGGTGCCAATCACATGGACACACGCGGTGAACCAGCCAATCAAAACGCAGCTGGAGCTGGGAGGGCGGGGCTGATCAGTGCAAGCGTACAGGACGGGATGAGTGCAGGATGGTGGAGGCACCCCGCGGGCGATGCGAGACGCTGTAGTATCACAGATGTCTCTCAGCTCGGCGTTTATGTGGGCAGTACAGAGAAGCCGTCTGACAGGACAAGTTGCTCAGAAAAACTCAAACAGTCAAATGCTGTTCTTATACCAGCTGGCAGTGATGGGAGTTTTGTTAGGGATTTTATGTCAGAAATAGCAGTGAGAGGGTGTATAAACAGCACGTGTGTGTGTGTGTGTGTGTGTGTGTGTGTGTGTGTGTGTGTGTGTGTGTGCGCGTTGCTTGCAAAAGCCCTGAACAGACTGTTGCCCCTTTCTCTCTCTGTAAAGGACCCGTGTGCGGATGGAGAACATTTTTGAGGATGTCTTGCTGTCTCTGGTTATCTAGCTGTTTCAACTGATGCAAGTTCACTGTGCCATGCTGAGTAGCCAATCACTCAGGCTTCCTGTGAACACTGAACGCTTCCTGTGAACACAACACTGTTTCTAGCCTGGTGCAGGGCAGGCACCTCTGTCGCATGAAGGAATCTCTCCATGGTGTGTTTGATCTCATTGTCAATAACTGACATTGCTAAATTACCACCGTGCTGGTGGAGGTGTGTTTGTCGTGCTGGTGGAGGTGTGTGTCTCGTGCTGGTGGAGGTGTGTGTGTCGTGCTGGTGGAGGTGTGTGTGTCATGCTGATGGAGGTGTGTGTATCCTCAGCCTTCCGATGGCCATACAGAGAAGATCAGCGTCCCCAGGCAGTGTCTGCCTACAGCTGTTTGTGTAGTGATGATGACTGACCATTCACTCACACACACACACACACACACACACACACACACACACACACACACACACTCATTCACTCACACACTCACTCACTCATTCATTATCTCTTACCTCTTTACTTCACTCTTTCTCTCCCTCTCTTATCTCTCTCTGTACCACTCAGTTCCTCTCTCTCCCTCCCTCTCTCTCTCTCTCTCTCTCTCTCTCTCTCTCTCTCTTTCCCTGTATGGTTTTTTCTCCTGCCATGCAGTAGTCTATTAACGCCATTAGCAGTGGTTTATGTAGCCCTCTGCAATACAGGGCTGTACTGTTCATATGTTTCAGTGTCTGTCATATCTGATTGCTCTGGTCTACTCCTGTCTCTCTGCTCCTGTCTCTCTGCTCTTGTCTCTCTCCTTTCTCTCTGCTCCTGTCTCTCACCTGTCTCACTGCTCCTGTCTCTCACCTGTCTCTCTGCTCCTGTCTCTCTCCTGTCTCACTGTTCCTCTCTCCTGCCTCTCTGCTCCTGTCTCTCTCCTGTCTCACTGCTCCTGTCTCTCACCTGTCTCTGCTCCTGTCTCTCTCCTGTCTCACTGTTCCTCTCTCCTGTCTCACTGCTCTTGTCTCTCTCCTGTCTCACTGCTCCTGTCTCTCTCCTGTCTATTTGCTCCTGTCTGAATGCTCCTGTCTCTCCTGTCTCACTGCTCCTGTCTCTCCTGTCTCACTGCTCCTGTATCTCCTCTCACTGCCTCTGCATCTTGAGGCAGTACATAGATAAATGCTGCCAAAATCAAAGCATGAGAAGGAAAACTTGCTTCCTCTGCAAACACAGACATTTATAAACTACATGTGAACTGCACCTTCTTCTCCTTAATGTGTAAATATGTGTGCTTGTGTTTTTTAATTACCATTTAGATGTCCTTGAATGGCACAGCCCACAGCTTGTTTGCATATGGATAACAAAGGGATGAATATTCATGTCCCAGTCCCCCCCCCCCCCCCCCCCCCCCCCAGTTCCACACGTGTGTGTCATCTCCTCCACTGTTTCTTCTTCAGCGTGGCTCCGTGTTCAGGGAGCCATGATCTCCTGCGTGTTTCACACACATCTGCACTTCTGCAGTGTTTCCTCACCAGCCCTGCTCGGAGCAGCTCTGAAACAGCAGAGCCACAGAGGTGGAGAGGTGGAGAATCAGAGGGACAGAACGGGTGGAGAGGAGCAGTTTAGACAGGTGGGGGTGGAGAGGGGTGGAGATGTGGGGGTGGAGAGGGGTGGAGATGTGGGGGTGGAGAGGGGTGGAGAGGTGGGGGTGGAGAGGGGTGGAGATGTGGGGGTGGAGAGTGGTGAAGAGGTGGGGGTGGAGAGGCGTGGAGAGGTGGAGGATTGTACACTACATTTGAACAGCTCCACCCACTCCAGCTGCTTGTATAATAACTACTTTTTCTCTTTTCCTTCATTAATGATTTATACTGCTTACCTGTGTGTGTGTACGCAGCCCACCTGTCGAGTGTGTGTGTGTGTGTGTGTGTGTGTGTGTGTGTGTGTGTGTGTGTGTGTGTGTGTGTGTGTGTGAGTGTATGTATTTAAGACACTCAGGACTACAATAGGAAGGGAGGAGACAGGGCTGACGGAGCTGTGTGAGCCAACTGACATGTTCAGACCCTCCCGCTCATGATCAGCTACAAGGGTGGGGGCAATAGGGTGGGGGCAGTGGGGCTTAGGCAGTAGGGTATTAAGCAGAAGACCCTCCCAGGCGAGTGGCCCTGCAGAGGGGAGTGGCCCTACAGAGGGGAGTGGCCCCGCAGAGGGGAGTGGCCCTACAGAGGGGAGTGGCCCCGCAGAGAGGAGTGGCCAACAGAGGGGTGTGGCCCTACACAGGGGAGCGGCCCTGCAGAGGGGAGTGGCCCTACAGAGGGGAGTGGCCCTACAGAGGGGAGTGGCCCCGCAGAGGGGAGTGGCCCCGCAGAGGGGAGTGGCCCCACAGAGGGGAGTAAGTAAGTAAGTAAGTAAGTAAGTAAGTAAAATACATTTATATAGCACTTTTCACAGGCACAAGCCACAAAGTGCTTTACAACGGAAAATAAAATAAAATAAATCAAAGACACAAAAACACACACTATAAAACAGAAATAAAATACAGTGTACAAGGTCAACGGCTGCAACCTCCACCACTAACCAAACGCCTGCGTAAAAAGGAAAGTCTTTAGCTGTTTTTTAAAAGTATCTACAGTGTCAGCTGATCTTAAATGTGGAGAAAGTGTGTTCCACAGTTTTGGAGCAACCACCTTAAATGCTCGGTCTCCACGAGTCTTTAGACATGAGCGTGGCACAGACAGTAAACTCAGGTTGTTTGACCTGAGTAATCGTGATGAAGTGTAGGGGTGGAGCAGGTCAGCGACATACACAGGAGCTGTGAGTGGTCAACAGAGGGGAGTGGCCCCGCAGAGGGGAGTGGCCCTACAGAGGGGTGTGGCCCCGCAGAGAGGAGTGGCCAACAGAGGGGTGTGGCCCTACAGAGGGGAGTGGCCAACAGAGGGGTGTGTCCTCCCGGTGTCAAATGGCCCTTTGGCTTGTGTTGTGTTTCTAGTTACACTCATTCTCCTCATTTCCATGGCTGTTCCTGTGTGGGTTGAACGTCTTCATTGCTGTGATTCGTGTGTTGGTACCACTGTGTTTGCTTTGTTGGGTGTTTAATTAATCCCCTGTGTCTCTCGTAACTGCATGCTGCTTTTAGATGGATGCTACGTCCCTACCGCCCAGCGAAAGCTCCGCGCCTGCTGCTCTGAGCAAAGTCAGACACTTTCTAGAAGTTTATATCAAAGACTGCAGGTTACATGGTTACAGGTTATATACTGATAGCTTTAAGATAACAATTCAAAGTGTTTGACTGAGTTCTGATCCATCCACACACACCAAGGTAATTAATGTCTCGGACAATGACTAAAGACTAAAGTGGATCCATATTATTGTTTGTTCTAAAACACAATAAAGGACAGACATCAAGAGAATTATGGTAATTAACAGTCTTGATTGTTGCTTCTTAAGGTTACTGAAATCACCTTCTAAGCAACATACCAAGGAGGGACCTTACTGAAAGAAATGAATTAATTTCAGCTGTTTTGTTTCTGAGCTGAACATCTGCTCTTACCACCCACCCACACACACACACACACACACACACACACACACACACACACACACACACACACACACACACACACACGACAGGTGGGCTGCGTACACACACACACACACAGGTAAGCAGTATAAATCATTAATGAAGGAAAAGAGAAAAAGCAGTTACTGTACAAGCAGCCAGAGTGGGTGGAGCTGTTCAGATGTACAGTACAATCCTCCACCTCTCCACCCCTCTCCACCCATACCTCTCCACCCCCCACCCCACCCCTCTCCATCCCTCTCCGCCTCACCTCTCCACCCCTCTCCACCCATACCTCTCCACCCCCCACCCAACCCCTCTCCATCCCTCTCCGCCTCACCTCTCCACCCCTCTCCACCCCCAACCTCTCCACCCACACCCCTCTCCACCCCACCTCACCAACCCACCAACCCCCACCTGTCCATACATACACACTTCAGAGATGGAGGAGTGATTGATTAGAGGCAGAAGCAGGTGCCCCAGCAGGTTGTTGTGCTACTGTAACATTAACCCTGTGTTTATATTGGAGGCCGTGCGGCCCGTCAGTGAGTGGTGGTGTTGTTGAGTGAGTCTTCACTGCTAATGCAGATATCTGTGGTCATGGGTTCTATTATGCAGTAAATTAAATGTCATGAAGACATACAAATGCAACAATAACCCTACAGCCTGGCAGAGACGAAGAGACAGAGAGATGTAGAGATGAGAGAGAGAGAGAAGAAATGAAAAATAAAATCACCATAACAAAATGACTCATCTGCGTCTGGTAAAGAATATTGTGTAGTGGTAATGCGTCCCCTTTAATGTGTAATGCACACATTATGTTATGTCCTGTGCCATGTGACATGATATGTTATATTTGTGGTCCATACTAACTGTAACAATATCAAATATGTAAATGTTCATGCATTACTGTAAAATATTATTGTACATCACTGCATTAAGCTCTGTAGTTAATTATGAAACTGATGATGGTGAACTAAAATTTCATAGAAAGTCCCTCATCTGAGAGCCGGCAGCAGAGTCTGTATACACCCCGCCTTAAAGAGAGAACTCTTTCTTCACTTCACACTACACATTCTACACTCCTCACTCTACATCCCCCACTCCACACTCTACACTCCTCACTCCACACCCCTACTGTACACTACCTACTCTACACTCTACACTCCCCACTCTACACCCCTCACCCCTACTCTACACTCCCTACTCTACACTTTACACCCCCACTCCACACTCCCTACTCTACACTCTACACTGCCCACTCTACACTCCACTCTACACCCCTACTCTACACTCCCTACTCTACACTCTACATCCCACTCTACACCCCCACTCCAGACTCCCTACTCTACACTGTACATACTTCACACTACACCCCACTCCACACTCCCTACTCTACACTCTTCACTCCTCAGTCTACACTCCACACTCCCCTTTACCAAATTCCACACCACACATTCTACACTCCTCATTCTAAACTCCCCACTCCTCACTCTACACTCCCCACTCTACACTCCTCACTCTACACTCCCCACTCTACACTCCTCACTCTACACTCCCTACTCTACACTGCCCACTCTACACTCCTCACTCTACACTCCCCACTCTACACTCCTCACTCTACACTCCC
Organism: Brachyhypopomus gauderio; assembly: GCF_052324685.1. NCBI lineage: Eukaryota > Metazoa > Chordata > Actinopteri > Gymnotiformes > Hypopomidae > Brachyhypopomus > Brachyhypopomus gauderio. The sequence continues at coordinate 19,484,033 of NC_135218.1, read as the reverse complement.
CACTCTACACTCCTTACTCTATACTGATCACTTTACACTCCCCACTCTACACTCCTCACTCTACACTCCCTACTCTACACTCCCCACTCTACACTCCTCACTCCCCACTCTACACTCCCCAATCTACACTCTGCACTCCCCACTCTACACTCCTCACTCTACACTCACCACTCTACACTCCTCACTCTACACTCTTCACTCCCCACTCTACACTCCCCAATCTACACTCCCCACTCTACACTCCTCACTCTACACTCCCCACTCTACACTCATCACTCTACACTCCTCACTCCCCACTCTACACTCCCCACTCATCACTCTACACTCCCCACTCTACACTCTACACTCCTCACTCTATACTGATCACTTTACACTCCCCACTCTACAGTCATCACTCTACACTCTCCACTCTACACTCCCCACTCTACACTCTCTACTCTACACTCCCCACTCCACACTCTACACTCCCCACTCTACACTCATCACTCTCTACTCCCCACTCTACACTCCACACTCCCCACTCTACACTCATCACTCTACACTCCCTACTCTACACTCCCCACTCTACACTCCTCACTCTACACTCCCTACTCTACACTCCCCACTCCCCACTCTACACTCCTCACTCTATACTGATCACTTTACACTCCCCACTCTACACTCCCCACTTCCCACTCTACACTCTCCACTCTACACTCCCTACTCTACACTCCCCACTCTACACTCCCTACTCTACACTCATCACTCTACACTCCCCACTCTACACTCCCTACTCTACACTCATCACTCTACACTCTCCACTCCCTACTCTACACTCCCCACTTTACACTCCCTACTCTACACTCATCACTCCCCACTGTACACTCCCCACTCAACACTCCCCAGTCTACACTCCCCACTCTATACTCCGCACTCCACACTCCCCACTCTACACTCCCTCCTCTACACTCCCCACTCTACACTCCCCACTATACACTCCCTATTCTACACTCTCCACTCTACACTCTCCACTCTACACTCACCACTCTACACTCCCCACCCTATACGCCCCACTCCACAGACTGAGCGCCCACTCATGCCTCTATTACAGCCAGAGACACTCGCTAAAACATCAGGGTGGGTCTCCATAAGTTCGCCAACACTTCCTGGCATTCATTCCCCTAAATGAAATTTCCGAGGAATATCATATTTTAGAAAGTTCCTTATTGAGTCATTTTAGACACGCCATGGTGACCAGGGAGGAGGTGAGGGTGCGTTCAGCTGTGTGTCTGCTGTGGGACTCACTGCTTTGTGTGTGTCTACGTGTGTGTGTGTGTGTGTGTGTGTGTGTGTGTGTACTCACTGCTGTTGGATACCGGGTGGCTTCTTTATTGTTTTATTTCATTTTTCCATCCACAGCATTAGTGTCTTTTACATTTCCCGTAATGGAGCTGTAATCTTCTGAGGTTCCAAGGTTAGAGTCATATTCTTCAGAATGAGTCAAATGCACTCGGCTTAATCGCTGTAGTGAATGGAGCACCAGCACCAGCTCTGGCTTCTGGCCTGTGGGGGAGGAGCTTGTGCTGGCCTGTGGGGGAGGGGCTTATCTTTTGTTATCAGACACAATGACCCAATGACCACCCGAAGGCCTTGGTCATGAAATCTCCTATACTCTTGTGTCTCCTGTACTCCTGTGTCTCTTGGACTCTTGTACTCCTGTGTCTCCTGTACTCCTGTGTCTCCTGTGTCTCTTGGACTCTTGTACTCCTGTGTCTCCTGTACTCCTGTGTCTCCTGGACTCTTGTACTCCTGTGTCTCCTCTGACAGTTTCATGCTGTGTCTTGCTCATTTCCACAAGATGCTGCCTCCTTATTGAACAGGTCTGATTTGCAGAGAGAGGAGGCTAAATGCTTTGGGTGGTGTGGGAGGATGACTGCCCCACCCGTGCCCCACTACTGCCCCACCCTACTGCACCACTACTGCCCCACCCTACTGCCCCACTACTGCCCCACCCTACTGCACCACTACTGCCCCACCCTACTGCCCCACTACTGCCCCACCCTACTGCACCACTACTGCCCCACCCTACTGCCCCACTACTGCCCCACCCTACTGCCCCACTACTGCCCCACCCTACTGCACCACTACTGCCCCACCCTACTGCCCCACTACTGCCCCACCCTACTGCCCCACTACTGCCCCACCCTACTGCCCCACCCTACTGCACCACTACCGCTCTTCATCTGCACATGTGGTCCAGTCGGAAGGCGCTGTTCTTCATCCGTTTGCTCTATCCCTTTGTTTGTTTTTTCAGAATTGGCTCATCTTACACTTCCACTGAAGAGCAATGAAAACAAACTGCTAAGTCATCCATCATCTGCATTTTCCCTCTGAAAAATGTCAAAATGTGTAAACAATCAGGAAAGTTTGTTTACAGATGCATATGCAGTCAGCAGAGCTGTAAATCTGTTATAACTCTGTGATGACATTGGCGCTGTGTGAGAAGGAGTCAGAGAGTCACCCCAGATGATTTTAGGGTGCTACACTTACACATGGGGAAGTATGACAGAAATCCTTCTGTGTTTGTAATGTACTCTTGTGCTTTGTCATCACACACACACACACACACACACACACACACACACACACACACACACACACACACACACACACACACACACACACACACACACATACACACATACTCTGCCTGTGCCAGCCTTATGTCAGCTATGGAACAAATTGAAGCAATCAGCAGTTGTCATTGGCGACGTGAGGCCAAGCTTTGGAAATTAGCCATCATTAGCATAATGACCCTGGCGCAAGAGACCCCCCCTCCCCCCAACATTCCACTGGGCTGGTGTTTGCACCTGGCTGACGGCCCCTCGTTACTGCGCTTGTCTTCGTTAGGACAGAGCAGCCAGCTTTGTCTTTCACTGGCAAATATTTGTTTTGAAGAGGAGCTCAGTGGAGCATAACCTGCATGATGATTAGGGAGAGGGAGAAATAAAAGAGAAAACGAATGAGACAAAGAGGAAGGAGGGAGGGGAGAGTGAAGGCAAGAGAAGGAGAAAAGAGGCAGAAGAGAGAGAAAGAGAGAGAGAGAGAACAATCACTTATACTATGGTTCTTGTGATGTGTGCATGTGAGTATGTGATGGGTGTGTGTGTGTGTGTGTGTGTGTGTGTGTGTGTGTGTGTGTGTGTGTGTGTGTGTGTGTGAGATGAGGTCATGGGTGGATGTGTATCTGTTATAGTACATACGTTAATGAGGAGGGTGTGTGTGTGTGCGTGTTGAGGTCATGGGTGGTTGTGTATCTCTTATAGTACATATGTTAATGAGGAGGGTGTGTGTGTGTGTTGAGGTCATGGGTGGTTGTGTATCTCTTATAGTACATACGTTAATGAGGAGGGTGTGTGTGTGTGTGTTGAGGTCATGAGTGGTTGTGTATCTGTTATAGTACATACGTTAATGAGGAGGGTGTGTGTGTGTGTGTGATGTCATGTCTGGTTGTGTATCTAATATAGTACACACGTTAATGAGGAGGGTGTGTGTGTGTGTGATGTCATGGCTGGTTGTGTATCTATTATAGTACATACGTTAATGAGGAGGGTGTGTGTGTGTGTGATGTCATGGCTGGTTGTGTATCTATTATAGTACATACGTTAATGAGGAGGGTGTGTGTGTAATGTCATGGCTGGTTGTGTATCTGTTATAGTACATACGTTAATGAGGAGAGTGTGTGTGTGATGTCATGGCTGGTTGTGTATCTGTTATAGTACATACGTTAATGAGGAGGGTGTGCGTGATGAGGTCATGGGTGGCTGTGTATCTGTTATAATACAGATGTTAATGAGGAGGGTGTGTGTGTGTGTGTGTGTGTGTGTGTGTGATGTCATGGGTGGTTGTGTATCTGTTATAGTACATACGTTAATGAGGAGGGTGTGTGTGTGTGTGATGTCATGGCTGGTTGTGTATCTATTATAGTACATACGTTAATGAGGAGGGTGTGTGTGTAATGTCATGGCTGGTTGTGTATCTGTTATAGTACATACGTTAATGAGGAGGGTGTGCGTGATGAGGTCATAGGTGGCTGTGTATCTGTTATAATACAGATGTTAATGAGGAGGGTGTGTGTGTGTGTGTGTGTGTGTGTGTGTGTGTGTGTGCGTGTGTGTGTGTGTGTGTGTGTGTGTGATGTCATGGGTGGTTGTGTATCTGTTATAGTACATACGTTAATGAGGAGGGTGCGTGTGATGAGGTCATGGGTGGTTGTGTATCTGTTTTAGTACATATGTTAATGAGGAGGCTGTGTGTGATGATGTCATGGGTGGTTGTGTATCTGTTATAGTACATATGTTAATGAGGAGGCTGTGTGTGATGAGGTCATGGGTGGTTGTGTATCTGTTATAGTCAGCCCCGTCGACAGGGGTGGACAACCGGGTCTGTTGTCCCGGGCCCATCAAAGAGCCCAGCAATTAATTTTTTATTTAAAGTCTATAATTTTAAATATAATCTTGAAATCTTTCATTAATATAAAATTCTGTACTCAAAATAAGCTCAATGGCTAAAATATATATGTTTTTTACCTATCTGCATATTTTCCATTAAGTACATACACCCCCGCCTCCCACTGAAAAATGGTTTGATCCAGCACCGACTGTAGCCAGTTGGTACCCGCCCAACAGCGGGAAATACAGTGATTGATAGTTAAAGAAAACACAAATCTGGAGCGCAGAAAAGAAAGGAAAAACATTAACCTGACGAATTTTAATGTTGCATTGTGTTCCAGGTTTAAAAGGTGCTGGAATTTAGGCGAAATTGTAACTATCTGTCTGACTGAACAGTTCTCTTGTATTACGTTAACAAATACGAGCCTCTTGTAATTCCAGGACGAAACATGAGAGAACGTGAAGACGTTAAGATTGGGCGTTTTGAAAATAAACAACCATTAAATAATGTGATAAAAAAGCGAATTATTTCGAATCATTTTGAGTATACGTATAAATATTTAACTTTATTAAGTTTAACATGCTGGGAAATATTGAACTGGACCTTGAAAGTGACGTACAAGTGATTTAATTCCACCTTATAAAGGTGTATGAACCCTGCAAACATGAGTTTGTTCATTGCGCTGAAGCGCGGCGCGCGCGAAGTTACAAAATTTGAGAGGTGCACGACCTCGCGAATCGACAGCGCGTGAGACCCTCGCGCATGGGCGATGCCACTGCGATTACGTCTTTTTCGGGGGGTAGGGGGGTGGGGGGTGGGGGGCCACATGAAACTTTCTTGTCCCGGGCCCCAGCAAGACTGTCAACGGGCCTGGGTATAGTACATACGTTAATGAGGAGGCTGTGTGTGATGAGGTCATGGGTGGTTGTGTATCTGTTATAGTACATATGTTAATGAGCATGATATACACCCCTTGACATGCTGTATTGTTCTAACAAATAGTGGTCTTTGGTGGACAGATAAAGGTTTCTAATGCATTTATTTCTGTGATATGTTTTGATAGGCCCTTCTAAAGGTCTCAGTTTGATGTATGTGTATACAGGGTTGCCACAGGCGTGCTCCAAGCTGTCTGTGATTACTGAATGCATTCTTTAGATGTTCATCGACTTCTCTGTGGCTGGGTAATATCCCTCTGGGGAGAGACACGACTGTCCCTCCTCACTCCGCCCAGCAGACAGACAGGTCTAACCCAGCAGGCAGACAGGCCTTGCCCAGCAGACAGATAGACAGGCCTCACCCAGCAGATAGACAGGCCTCACCCAGCAGACAGACAGACAGGCCTCACCCAGCAGACAGACAGTCCTCACCCAACAGACAGACAGGTCTCACCCAGCAAACAGACAGACAGTCCTCGCCCAGCAGACAGTTCTCACCCAGCAGAGAGTCAGGTCTCACCCCTGCATAGCAGTTAGTGTGCTTTTTGAACCATTAAACCAGAAACTGAAGAAATATTTTATTCAATATTTTTTATATTGGTTAAACCAAATAACTAATACATAACTAAATATAAAATCTGTTTAGTGCTTATAAAAATAAATATTGTCAAGCAAGTCAGACCCAACAATTACAAGGACAAACTCCCTTTGGTTGGAGGATGAAACTGAGAAGGACAAACCGGAGATAGGAGATAAGATAAGATAAGAGATCACAAACCAGAACATTAAAATAAGGAGAGATGCAGTAATTCTGTAAAATATTTAGCTGGGAGTCTCAGCTCTACTGTCAAGGACAGCACATGATCGCCGTGTGATGCGGTTCACCTGCCGCTCATTGCCCCTCCCCTTCGCAACTATTTAAGCTTCCCCCTCACTCTTCCGGGTTGAGAAGTATCGTTGCCATGCCCCATACCAAGCGTTGTCTCTGTGTCTCTGCTTTCCCGTGTACCGACCTCTGCTCTCCTCCTAGACCTCGTTTCCCACCTAGTCCCTCTGTACCTCCTGGCTTCTGTCTCACCGGCGTGACCCTGGACTGTCCTGACCACGATTACTATACTCCTGCACAGCACACCTTCAACGGAGTAACTCACCTGTTTGATAGCTCTGTGATCATTGTTTCAATAAAAGCGGCTATTATCCGCACTTGGATACTTGTCTGCCTGATTAGTACGTTACATCTATTTAGTTCATGCTTTGTGTAGTGCAGTCTGATAACTTGCAGATATGCATTTTTTATTACAGTAATTTGAGTATGTTGGAGACAGTGGGTTAATGAGTAGTGGCTGAATACTTTGGTGGAGTATGTTGTAGTGGATGAATGCTCTGGTGGAGTATGTTGTAATGGGTGAATACTGTGGTGAAGTATGTTGTAGTGGGTGAATACTGTGGTGGAGTATGTTGTAATGGGTGAATACTGTGGTGAAGTATGTTGTAGTGGATGAATACTGTGGTGGAGTATGTTGTAATGGGTGAATACTGTGGTGAAGTATGTTGTAGTGGATGAATACTGTGGTGGAGTATGTTGTAGTGGGTGAATACTGTGGTGGAGTATGTTGTTGTGGAGTATATTGGAGTGTTAACCCTTCCTTACTGCCCCATCCCACATGATGACAGCCTTTTGAGAACCTTTTCTATTCAGGTAATGAATGCATGCAGTTCTGTACTGACAGTACCAGGACAGTGAGAGTGTGAAACTAACCTACTTCTTCAATTCTGGTGTATAATCGTCCCCCTGAAGGTCTGAGAGGTCTGATCTACTCCAGAACACCATGAGGTCTGATCTACCCCAGAACACCATGAGGTCTGATCTACCCCAGAACACCATGACGTCTGATCTACTCCAGGAACACCATGAGGTCTGATCTACTCCAGAACACCATGAGGTCTGATCTACCCCAGAACACCATGAGGTCTGATCTACTCCAGAACACCATGAGGTCTGATCTACTCCAGGAACACAGTTATGTCTGATCAGAAAGAGTTATGGATGCAGAGGAGCTTTCCTCTGCTTTGCAGTATAGAATCCATCAACAAGACTGAACCTTTACTGGGATTATGTAAACTGCATGAATCAAGATTCACAGCAGTCGAAAAGGGGAGAGAAATGTTCCGTAATTACCTTGTAAACGTATCTTACTTCTCAAATATGTCTGAATTATAATATCAGTCATATACTAACAGCACCCTGAGGGAGCGTTCACACAGCGCTTATGAAAGCGAGACATGAAGTGTGTGCGCAAAAGAAGAACTTGTGTATTTAGGAATGGGTGGAGCCAAGTAGATAAACTACACTGAGAGTACAGCGAAACTACACTGAGAGTACAGCAAACCTAGACTGAGAGTACAGCGAAACTACACTGAGAGTACAGTGAAACTACACTGAGAGTACAGCAAAACTACACTGAGAGTACAGCAAAACTACATTGAGAGTACAGCGAACCTACACTGAGAGTACAGTGAAACTACACTGAGAGTACAGCAAACCTACACTGAAAATACAGTGAAACTACACTGAGAGTACAGCAAACCTACACTGAGAGTACAGTGAAACTACACTGAGAGTACAGCAAACCTACACTAAGAGTACAGCGAAACTACACTGAGAGTACAGCAAAACTACACTGAGAGTACAGCAAAACTACACTGAGTACAGTGAACCTACACTGAGAGTACAGTGAAACTACACTGAGAGTACAGCAAACCTACACTGAGAGTACAGTGAAACTACACTGAGAGTACAGCAAACCTACACTGAGAGTACAGCGACTCTACACTGAGTTAAAAAGAACAACATTATCAATACGCATGTGCAGAACTAAACAGACTCTTTTCATGTACAGATGCAGTAATTTTTGTTTTGTGTACTGTACACATCAAAGTCAAAACTAGCCTTTCTTCCATTTTGGATGAGAAGGCAACCTTGGTACTGATTGGTTAACAGTGGTGGATGTGTGGCACTCTTTCGAGAATAAATTGCACTGATTGACTACTCTGTTACCACTAAGTTGAAGATAAAGTTGGGGAACTTGCAGGTATACAAGTTAAATGTGTGTAAAATGACCTCTTGAATCGAGTAAATGAAGCACGTGGTTCCACTCACTTCTGGAATGAAGCTGGCGCACCTCCTGATATAAACCTCAGGATATCTGCTCTTTTCAACAGACCTGCGTGGTGCAGTTCTCACATCAATGTGCTGCATGGTCCAAACAAAAGATAATTGATAGATCATTAGAAAAACAGTTGTTCAAGATTATATTTTCCCCTGAAAGGTTTACACTGAAAAGTTTGAGTCTCATCAATAATTGATATTAACAAACAGTATCGAGATATTAACAGACAGTGATGCATGGTGCTAATAGCTATAGAGATATTAACAGTGATGCATGGTGCTAACAGCTACAGAGATATTAACAGACAGTGATCCATGATGCTAACAGCTATAGTTATTAACAGACAGTGATCCATGATGCTAACAGCTATAGTTATTAACAGACAGTGATCCATGGTGTTAACAGCTATAGAGATATTAAAAGATAGTGATCCATGATGCTAACAGCTATAGAGATATTACCAGACAGTGATCCTTGATGCTAACAGCTATAGAGTTATTAACAGTGATCCATGATACTAACAGCTATAGAGTTATTAACAGACAGTGATCCATGATACTAACCGCTATAGTTATTAATAGACAGTGATCCATGATACTAACCGCTATAGTTATTAATAGACAGTGATCCATGATAGGCTACTAACAGCTATAGTTATTAACAGACAGTGATTCATGATACTAACAGCTATAGAGTTATTAACAGACAGTGATCCATGATACTAATAGTTATAGTTATTAACAGACAGTGATCCATGATACTAATAGTTATAGTTATTAACAGACAGTGATCCATGATACTAATAGTTATAGTTATTAACAGGCAGTGATCCATGATACTAACAGCTATAGAGTTATTAACAGACAGTGATCCATGATACTAATAGTTATAGTTATTAACAGACAGTGATCCATGATACTAATAGTTATAGTTATTAACAGACAGTGATCCATGATACTAATAGTTATAGTTATTAACAGACAGTGATCCATGATACTAACAGCTATAGAGTTATTAACAGACAGTGATCCATGATACTAATAGTTACAGTTATTAACAGACAGTGATCCATGATACTAATAGTTATAGTTATTAACAGACAGTGATCCATGATACTAATAGTTATAGTTATTAACAGACAGTGATCCATGATACTAATAGTTATAGTTATTAACAGACAGTGATCCATGATACTAACAGCTATAGAGTTATTAATAGACAGTGATCCATAATACTAATAGTTATAGTTATTAACAGACAGTGATCCATGATACTAACAGCTATAGAGTTATTAATAGACAGTGATCCATGATACTAATAGTTATAATTATTAACAGACAGTGATCCATGATACTAACAGCTATAGAGATATTAAGGGATTTGGTGCTTGTTTTTCAGCAGATAACATTTTTTTCTTGTTTGCCGTTGAAACTGCTGTGGCAAGCAAGGCTAACCGGGGGCGTCTGTGGCTGTGACACAGAGAGACGCTAACCTTTATCTTCGTCATGAAGTCGGAAGTGTTTACGTCAATAGTCCTGAATTCCAGTGTCACAATGAGGGCAGGAGATACACAAAGCTTCAGAATGGTGTGTGTGTGTGTGTGTGTGTGTGTGTGTGTGTGTGTGTGTGTGTGCCCGTGTGTGTGTATGGGATGTAAGTGTGTGTGTGTGTGTGTGTGTGTGTGTGTGTGTAGGCACGAGTATGTATGGGATGTGTAGGTGTATGGGATGTGAGTGTATGTGTATGTGTAGGTATGAGTGTGTATGGGATGTGAGTGCGTGTGCGTGTGTGCGTGCGTGTGTGCGTGCGTGCGTGCATGCGTGTGTGTGTGTGTGTGCGTGTGTGTGTGTGTGTGTGTGCTGTTTTTCATTGTTCCTGGCTGAAACTCGTGTGCTTTATGCATCCTAATGCTTATCTTTATCTGTTTTTCTCCTTTTGAATCTAAATTGACCTCAGAAGAAAAATAATGGAGTGATGCTACATTAGCATTAGCATATGCTAACGTAAGGACATGGAAGTGAATGACAGTGTGGGCAGAGTGGACAGTGATGATATGGGTTCTGATTGCAGTAGTCACTGTGATGACAGTGATCACAGCATTGTTGGTCATGGAGGTGAAGGAGGTGATAATGTGATGATGGTCATCATGACGATGCTGATGGTAATGATGGTGGAACTAGAACTGAATAATGATGGAACTGAAGCTGATGGTGGTGATTATGACAGTGATGGTGGTGATGATGATATGATATATATATATATATATATATATATATATATATATATATATATATATATATATATACTATATTGCCAAAAGTATTCGCTTCAATAAACATCTTTAGGATGCACTACCTTGGACACATCATCAGTGTTGTTTCCTGGAGTCACTGGGTGTTTCGGGTCTCACAACATACACCCTCATCCAGGCAACCCGACCGAGGCTGATCAGACCTCGGCCTGTGTCCAAGTGGCATTTTACTAGCCCCACTTCTCGCCCCTCTTCAGCCAGAGCCACCTGGATGCTTTCTCTGCAGCCTCCACATTGCTATTGATGGCTCTTACCCTGTTGGCATCTGTTATGCCCAACGCTCCATATGACTTGCTCAAAGAATAGCTGGCAAATCCCCGACTTCCAACCTCCACTGGCATGCATCTGGTACTCCAACCATTCCTCCTACAGTCTTCCACCAGCTCCTGATACTCCATCCTCTCCTCCCAGGGAACTGTTAGCTCTAGCAAGAGAAAATGCTTTCTGGCGGCAGATACCAATATTATATCAGGTCTCAAACTTGACTGAGTGATGTAGACTGGAATTTTCAACTGCCTTTCCAGGTCAACATCACCCAGTCTCTGGCCATAAAGAGCAGCCCTGCACTGTGTTTCTTTGGTGTTCTCTCTGGTCTCTGACCTTCTCTAACAAATTGAATGGCTTTGGCTGTAGCTCGGGTGCATCGACTGTCCTTGATCCCCTTGCTTATTGTTTCAGCGATGGATTTTAGGACTTGGTCGTGTCTCCATGGATATCATCCCTCGCTTAATTCCTTGGGACAGCTGCTCAGGATGTGTTCTATTTCTGTTTTGGAACAGGGGGCATACAGGTGTTTCTATTTTGCCCCAAGTACACAGGTTTGATGGGCTTGGGAGAACATCATAGACTCCTAGGAATAAAAACGTAATTCTCTGGGGATTCCACTGCCAGATGTCCTTCCAGGTAATGCGACACTCCATCGCCTGCTCCCACTTCATCCAGGCACCTTGCTGCCTCATAGCCACTGCCCTGCTGATTCCATCTTCCTCGATTGAAGCTCACACCTCATCCTCCACCATCCTCTGCCTCTCCCTCCTGCTAGCCGAGGTGTACCGGGTTGATGGTGTGCTCCCAAGTCCAGCTTGACCTTGATTCACTGTACCTAGGATGGTCTTGTGCTTCAGCCGATTTTCAGCTTGCTGGACTGCCTCTGCTGTTTTCCACTTCCTCCCTGTTCTCACCACAATTCCTGCCCCAGCCACTTTGGCATCTCTGGATCCAGAGTACTGCATGTATGCCCGTGCCACACTGAACTCCTCCTTGACTGAACTGAAAGGTAGCCTTAGTTTATTGGCGCTCCCATACAGCCCAATGCTGCTCAGGCTGCGTGGCAGACCCAGCCATCTTCGCAGATAGCTGCTCACTCTTTGCTCCAACCCTTCTATTACAGTCATGGGAACCTCGTAGATGAGCAGAGGCCAGAGAATCTGTGGGAGTATCCCAAGCTGGTATCCAGGCCTTGAATCTTCCAGGGAGCCCTGATCTATCCACAGTCTTTAGCCAGCTTTCTAGGTTGGTTCTGGTTGCCTTGACTGAATCTCTTCAGGGTGCAATTGAAGATCTTCCCCAGCCTCTTCACTGGCTTCTCTGTGACTGATGGGATCAGCTGTTCTCCCAGTCTGAAGCAGAATTTATCTGACACCTTCCCTTTTTTCAGAACCAAAGATCTGGACTTTGCAGACTTGAAGCTCATGCAAGCCCAGGACATGATCCTCTCCAACTCCTGGAGAATCCACCTGGCTCCTGGTGCAGCTGTTGTTGTCACTGGAAGGTCGTCCATGAAGGCTCTGATAGGTGGTTGCCTAGTTCTGGACTTGCCAAGTTGTCCTCTACATTCTTTTTCTGCGCCCTTGGTTCATTGCTAAAGCAAAGAGTGTCACTAATATGGTGCATCCAGTGATTATGCCAACTTCCAGCAGCCACCAGTCAGATGTCAGCTGGCCTGATGACACTCTTAGGCTGAACTTGCTGTAGTAGTCTAAAATGAGGT
>NC_135218.1:19453696-19466196 GCF_052324685.1 Brachyhypopomus gauderio | reverse complement strand
GATCAACACCCTTGTGTTCTTTATAGGGGGTGGGGTGAGACAGCTGGTTATCTGCCCCAGGACACAAACACTGGAGGAGGTGCTAACTGACTATTTAAAAACAGAGTGGGCAGCAGTGTGTGTGTGTGTGTGTGTGTGTGTGTGTGTGTGTGTGTGTGTGTGTGTGTGTGTGTGTGTGTGTGTGTGTGTGTGTGTGTGTGTGTGTGTGCGTGTGTGTGTGTGTGTTATAAATGTATACATGGTATAAAGGGTTGGCAGAATGGCCTCAGTATCTGAAGTGTTTTTTTTTTGGCTATTGTAAGACTGATCCACACACAGATCAGACCTCTGAATGTGTGTATGCTCATATACTGTATATATATATATATATATATATATATATATATATATATATATATATATATATATATATATATATATATATATATCTCCCCTCCCATCTCTCATTCTCTATCTCTCTCCCCTCTTCCCTCTCTATTTCTGTCTCTCTATCTTTCTCTCTGTCTCCCTCTCCCTCTCTCTATTTTCTATCTGTCATTGTGTTCTATATCTCCCAGCTCCTGGTGTGTGTGCTGTATGCAGGTCATCACGGTACAGTACTGAGACCCTGATGGGATATTAGCTCACTGCATCAGAGCCACTGCTTGTGCACGTGTGACTGCTACATGCACTAATAAAAGGGTTGAAATGTTTGTTTCCCCTCGTGACTGACCTGCCATTTCACTTTATGTTTGTCTGGAGTTCCCGACTTCATCATACACACCGCTGAGATGCTCTGAATGTCCTCACAAGTGTTGTGTCCTTTATTCCAAGAACAATAAAACAAGCACATGTTTGTGTGTGTCTACAGACCTGCTCAAGAGGGAGAGAAAGAGAGAGAGCAGGAGAGGGAGAGGGAGGGAGAGAGAGAGCAGGAGAGGGAGAGGGAGGGAGAGAGAGAGCAGGAGAGGGAGAGAGAGAGAGAGAGAGAGAGAGAGAGAGAGAGAGAGAGAGAGAGAGAGAGAGAGAGAGAGCCGTAGAGGGAAAGGGAGGGAGAGAGAGAGTAGGAGAGGGAGAGAGAGAGAGAGCAGGAGAGGGAGAGGAAGGGAGAGAGAGAGCAGGAGAGGGAGAGAGGGAGAAAGAGGGAGAGTAGGAGAGAGAGAGAGAGAGAGAGAGAGAGCATGAGAGGGAGAGAGAATGTGAAGGCTGGATTGGAGAGGATATCTTGTGTTTCTAAACTTTCAGGCTTGTGTGAGTTCTTGTCACACACCTGTAGCCGACTGTCTGACTGTCTGTCTGTCTGCTGCTCAGGCAGGTGTCTCTGTGTTCTCACTGTCTTCCTAAACCCAGTAAGTCAGGAAACAACAGGTGGTGTGCTGCACACACACCATCATTCTGCGCTGATTAGTCACCTGTCTGTGTAATAAAGTTATACTGGCAGTGTCAGCAAACAGAACACAGTCTGTGTTGTACTGCTTCTGTGTGTCCTCTGCAACCTCACACACTGCTTATACAACAGGTTAGCAAGCAATAACTAAACAACCAGAACTTCACATATGGAGTAAATGGGAGTTATTATTTAAGGCTGAGCGCCTGCGCATGTGACGTCTGCAGACACACCTTCCTGACCACACATCAGAGAGCTGCCCGGAGTCTTTTAGTGTCTCTCCGTTTGTGTCTCTCTGTGTGACAGTCCACACTCTCGGAGGAACACAGACCAGGATAGACAGTCCTCACTCTCAGTCCCCACTCTGAGTCCTCACTCTCGGTCCTCACTCTGAGTCCTCACTCTCGGTCCTCACTCTCGGTCCCCACTCTGAGTCCTCACTCTCGGTCCTCACTCTCGGTCCCCACTCTGAGTCCTCACTCTCAGTCCTCACTCTCGGTCCTCACTCTCGGTCCTCACACTTGGTCCTCACTCTGAGTCCTCACTCTCAGTCCTCACTCTCAGTCCTCACTCTCAGCCCTCACTCTCAGTCCTCACTCTCAGTCCTCACTCTCAGCCCTCACTCTGAGTCCTCACACTTGGTCCTCACTCTCAGTCCTCACTCTCAGTCCTCACTCTCAGCCCTCACTCTCAGTCCTCACTCTCAGCCCTCACTCTCAGCCCTCACTCTGAGTCCTCACACTTGGTCCTCACTCTCAGTCCTCACTCTCAGCCCTCACTCTCAGTCCTCACTCTCAGTCCTCACTCTTGGTCCCCACTCTCAGTCCTCACTCTCAGTCCTCACTCTTGGTCCCCACTCTCAGTCCTCACTCTCAGTCCTCACTCTTGGTCCTCACTCTCAGTCCTCACTCTTGGTCCCCACTCTCAGTCCTCACTCTCAGTCCTCACTCTTGGTCCCCACTCTGAGTCCTCACTCTCAGTCCTCACTCTCGGTCCTCACTCTCGGTCCTCACACTTGGTCCTCACTCTGAGTCCTCACTCTCAGTCCTCACTCTCAGTCCTCACTCTCAGTCCTCACTCTCGGTCCTCACTCTCGGTCCTCACACTTGGTCCTCACTCTGAGTCCTCACTCTCAGTCCTCACTCTCAGTCCTCACTCTCAGCCCTCACTCTCAGTCCTCACTCTCAGTCCTCACTCTCAGCCCTCACTCTGAGTCCTCACACTTGGTCCTCACTCTCAGTCCTCACTCTCAGTCCTCACTCTCAGCCCTCACTCTCAGTCCTCACTCTCAGCCCTCACTCTCAGCCCTCACTCTGAGTCCTCACACTTGGTCCTCACTCTCAGTCCTCACTCTCAGCCCTCACTCTCAGTCCTCACTCTCAGTCCTCACTCTCGGTCCCCACTCTCAGTCCTCACTCTCAGTCCTCACTCTTGGTCCCCACTCTCAGTCCTCACTCTCAGTCCTCACTCTTGGTCCTCACTCTCAGTCCTCACTCTTGGTCCCCACTCTCAGTCCTCACTCTCAGTCCTCACTCTTGGTCCCCACTCTGAGTCCTCACTCTCAGTCCTCACTCTCGGTCCTCACTCTCGGTCCTCACACTTGGTCCTCACTCTGAGTCCTCACTCTCAGTCCTCACTCTCAGTCCTCACTCTCAGCCCTCACTCTCAGTCCTCACTCTCAGTCCTCACTCTCAGCCCTCACTCTGAGTCCTCACACTTGGTCCTCACTCTCAGTCCTCACTCTCAGTCCTCACTCTCAGCCCTCACTCTCAGTCCTCACTCTCAGCCCTCACTCTGAGTCCTCACACTTGGTCCTCACTCTCAGCCCTCACTCTCAGTCCTCACTCTCAGTCCTCACTCTTGGTCCCCACTCTCAGTCCTCACTCTCAGTCCTCACTCTTGGTCCCCACTCTCAGTCCTCACTCTCAGTCCACACTCTTGGTCCTCACTCTCAGTCCTCACTCTTGGTCCCCACTCTCAGTCCTCACTCTCAGTCCTCACTCTTGGTCCCCACTCTCAGTCCTCACTCTCAGTCCCCACTCTCATTCCTCACTCTCAGTCCTCACTCTTGGTCCCCACTCTCAGTCCTCACTCTCAGTCCTCACTCTCAGTCCCCACTCTCATTCCTCACTCTCAGTCCTCACTCTTGGTCCCCACTCTCAGTCCCCACTCTCATTCCTCACTCTCAGTCCTCACTCTTGGTCCCCACTCTCAGTCCTCACTTTAGCCTTTGGTCATTAATGTTCCTGTGTTCCCTTTCACAAACCGTCATTTTAACTGAAATGTTTCTGTAGCTTTGAGAGCAACACAGTGTCCAGGTTCTTATGTGTCTTACTATGTTTTCTAATCAATTTAAGTAATAGGGCAATACAAAATAATCCAAAATGAAACACACACACACACACACACACACACACACACACACACACACACACACACACACACACACACACACACACACACACTTGTTATCCTATGTCTGCAGTGTGTGTGTCTGCTTTTGAAGGTGCCCCCCACATTCGTGTGTGTGTGTGTGTGTGTGTGTGTGTGTGTGTCTTCGATCCATCTCCCATTCCTACATCAGAGTGGTTCTGCTCACTGTGGCCCGTGCTTGGTTTAGTCGTCGTTAGGAGGAACCTGATCCGGCTCACTGTGGCCTGTAGCTCACGGTCCCCCTGCAGAACTCCCAGAGGCCTGCGACTGCTCCTTCCAATAACACTCAGCCCCACTAAAACGCCAAGATAGCCATCACACTGACCATATCTTCACACCAGGGAGAACTCTATACCGTCTCTGTGTGTGTGTGTGGTGTGTGTGTGTGTGTGTGTGTGTGTGTGTGTGTGTGTGTGTGTGTGTGTGTAAAGTAAATATGCTTGTCTTTCAGTGGACCGATTTGTTGAAGTGTTTCCTGACAGGTTATCCTTCATCTCTGGCCTTCATCTTCCTCCGTGTTTGTGATGAAGAGCGCTGTTTTGCGGACTCGTGCAGGTGTGGTTCACATGACTCTCACGCAGACATTTACCAGACTGGAGTCACTTTGCTCTCAGGTTCAGACATTTAATAAATACAACCTTGAAATGGACGTGTATTTCCTCTCTTACAACTTAAACACGTGTGTGTGTGTGTGTGTGTGTGTGTGTGTGTAGTACCCACAGCTGTTTGGTTCGGCTCTGTTCTTGAAAGCTTGTAATCTTGAAGAGAGCAGACATTCTTGCATGTGCAGCCCCTGATGCAGTGGGGCAGCTGGTCTAATGGCTGCCCTCTGACCCTCTCAGACGAGTGCGTGTTAAAGAGCCTCTTACTCTACTGCAGCTTCCTAATCCCACTGTCTGGTCACATCAGTACCACTGACACAGCAGCCCGCCGGCTGACAAACTTCAACATTCAATTAGAGAACTGTGCAAGACTGAACAGGAGACTTGGAAGAGGGGAGAAAGAGAGAGAGAGAGAGAGAGAGAGAGAGAGAGAGAGAGAGAGAGAGAGAGAGAGAGAGAGGGTGAGAGAGACAGTGAGAGAGAGTGAGAGAGTGTGAGAGAGAGAGGGGAATGGAGAGAGGGAAATGACAACAGATCTCTGTCATGTCAGAGATACTCACAGAAGGTGAAGTAATGTCTTGTTAATTATGCAGATTTGCCCTTGGTTTTGAAAAGGCAGCACTTGAAGGTGATTATTTGAGTTTTATTTGAATTATTTTCACAGGTGTTACACTTTTTTGTCCAAACCCTTTGTAGCTTTGGTGAGTGATGGGATGTGTTAGAGCAGGGGTCGGGAATATTTTTGACCGAGAGAGCCATGAACGCCACATATTTAAAAATGTCATTTCATGAGAGTCATACAATATCAGGGTTGCCAACTTGCGAACGTAAGTTGTTGACGGGGGGGGGGGGGGGGGGGGGGGGGGGGTAAAATGGACACGAATTAAGTATTATATCGCGTATCGCGATCGATCGATCGCAGTGGTTGGTGCCAGAGCGAACTAGTAACTCATTGAATCATAGATGTGGATCAGAGGTAAATAAGCTAGATTTTTTTTTCGGCGTGAGATATCGGAAGTGTGGCGTATGAGCGTGTGAAGACGGTCAAATGCGTGTGTCGCACGCTCAATGCAACCCTGCAATATGTTTAAAAAAAATAAAAGTAAAGACCAACCCTTTTAAAGTATAACAGGTCTCGGAATTCTTTTTTTAATAACGTTGTTAAACTGTTAACAACGACTAATGCGACTAATGGTTTTGCTGATGGCTTTGTAGTCTGGTTGATACGTGGTGAGGTTAAGCTTCATGCAGGCGTTGAGACTTCCATCCGCTGCTCACATGCATACGTAGAGCCAAACATTGTCAGTACAGCAACACTCACACGCTGCAGTGTGTGGTATGACGGGAAGCGCGTTCCAGGTTTGGACAATCAGCTGGTCCGCGATCCAGAAAAATCTCTGACTGAGACACCGGGGATGTAACTCAGGTCAGCGCTGTCCACTGCACACTCGTGTGGATGGGTGATAAACTTAAAAAGACTAGTACGCACACGAAAATCTCCAACGCGCGCTTTAAATGACTGCAGAAGTGATTGCCACCCGCAAACGTGAGCGGCAAGAAATTAATAGATTGAAATACGTTATATTTTAGCATTATTATTTTGAGTAAAAAAATTGTCTCCGAGCCATATGCAGTCATCGAAAGAGCCACATCTGGCTCGCGAGCCATAGGTTCCCGACCCCTGTGTTAGAGTGTGTTGATGTATGTGTTGGTGTGTGTGTGTTGATATGTTGGTGTATGTTGATGTGGCATGTTGGGGTGTGTTGGTGTGTGTTAATGTGTGTTGATGTGCGTGTTGGGTGTGCATATTGGTGTGTGTGGTGTTTGTGGGGTGGTGTGTTTGTGATGTGCATGTTGGAGTGTGTTGATGGGTATGTTAATGTGTGTGTTAGTGTGTGTGTTGGTGTGGGTGTGTCGGGTGTGTGTGTTGACTCCATCAACCTCTGCTTTGTACCTCTGTACCTCTGTGTTTCTTTACCTCTGTACCTCTCTATTTTTTTACCTCTCTACCTCTTTACCCTCTCTACCTCTGTGCCTCTCTCCCTCTCTACCTCTCTACCTCTGTGCCTCTACCTCTTTAGCTCTCTACCCTCTGTGCCTCTCTCCCATCTCTACCTCTCTACCTCTGTGCCTCTACCTCTTTACCTCTCTACCTCTGTGCCTCTCTCCCTCTCTACCTCTCTACCTCTGTGCCCTCTCTCCCTCTCTACCTCTCTACCTCTGTGCCTCTACCTCTCTTTACCTCTCTACCTCTGTGCCTCTGTGCCTTTTTTGCCTTCTTTGTTTTCTCTGTTGATACTTTGATGTAGTTATTTTCACTTCCTCTCACTTCATCCCACCATCTTTTGATCCTTTCTTTGCTTTCTCATTCTTGTTTCCTTCTATCTCTCCTTCACTCTATCTCCTTCTCTCTCTCTCTATCTCTCTCTCTCTCTCTCTCTCTATATATATATATATACCTTCTCTCTCTCCTCTCTCTCTCTCTCTCTCTCCCCCCCTCTTCTCTCTCTCTCTCTCTCTCTCTCTCTCTCTCTCTCTCTCTCTCTCTTCTCTCTCTCTCTCTCTCTCTCTCTACTCTGATAGTAGAAAGTGCTGCAGACGTCTTGTTTAGGCAGCCCCCAGAGCAAACAACCTAAGGATGTTTGACCTTTTTTCAGCGAACATCCTGAAAATGACACCTCGGAGTGAGAAGCAGGAGATGTCTGTGGAGAAGGACGAGAGGAAGCAGAAGATCAGGCAGGACAGACGACAAGAAGGAGGGACACAGAAATAACAGAAGAGAAAGACAACATCAAGGGTAGATATGAGAGGAAAGAGAGAAAGAGGAAGGGGAGAGAGAAAAGAGAGAGAGAATGTGCTCTTGAGAGATAGAGAGAAAGAGAGATACAGAGAGAGATACAGACAGGCAGAGTGAGTGAGTGAGTGAGACAGAGAGAGAGAGAGAGAGAGAGAGAGAGAGAGAGGAGGGCTTATTTAAGTCTGTGCTCCTGAGCCATGCCAAGGATATCTGTATTGATTGAGTGAGGTGTCAATCACTTTGCTCAATAGACTATTTATGTAGGAAACACCACCTTTGAAAAGGCAGCAAACTGAGATGAAGAGGGCAAACAGATAACCCTGC
Organism: Brachyhypopomus gauderio; assembly: GCF_052324685.1. Taxonomy (NCBI): domain Eukaryota; kingdom Metazoa; phylum Chordata; class Actinopteri; order Gymnotiformes; family Hypopomidae; genus Brachyhypopomus; species Brachyhypopomus gauderio. The sequence continues at coordinate 19,458,674 of NC_135218.1, read as the reverse complement.
AACTCAGTTCACCCTTGAAATCAGTTCTGCTCCGAATGCTCCATCTCCAATCAACCAATCAACCAATCAATCAATCAATCAATCAATCAATCAATCAGGGCCATCAGTAACACCTGGGTTAGGGTTAGGGTTAGAGTTAGATAACATGTGTGTTTGTGTGTCTGTTAGTTCATGCTTGTCCCTGTGTCCCTGAGTGTGTATGTGTATTTCTATTTGGGTGTCTGTGTATCTGATTGTGTATTTGAATGTGTTTGTGAGTGTGTGCATGTGTTTTTGTGTGTGTCTGTGTATGAGTGTGTATGTAGGTGTGTCTGTTCCTTCAGTACATGAGTGCTTTGTCTGTATACTGGTGTGTGTTTCTGTGTATGTTTGTGTTTGTGTGTTTCTGCGACCATGGGTTGTGTTTCCTGGTGTGCTGAGCAGAAATAGGAGTGTGCTGGAGGGTTATGGGTGTGTCAGACCATCTAACCACCCCTGCTAGAGGGTTATGGGTGTGTTACATGAGAAGAAGCAGAAGATGTAGGCCAGTTAGGGTCAGAACACGGGGGGTCAGAGCTAGAGTCAGAACATGGGGGTCAGAGCTAGGGTCAGAACATGGGGTCAGAGCTAGAGTCAGAACATGGGGTCAGAGCTAGGGTCAGAAACATGGGGTCAGAGCTAGGGTCAGAACACAGGGACGGAGCTAGAGTCAGAACACAGGGTCAGAGCTAGGGTCAGAACACGGGGTCAGAGCTTAGAGTCAGAACACGGGGGTCAGAGCTAGGGTCAGAACATGGGTTGGCGAACGAAAGTTGTTGAGCGGGGGCGGGGGGGGGGGGGGGGGGGGGGGACATAAAATGGACACAGATTAAGTGTTATATCGCTGGTGGATGGCGCCAGAGCTAGCGATATTATGGGGATCTGATGTAAATAAACTGGATATTTTTTTCCGGGCATGAGATATCGGAAATACGGGACAAATACGGGACAAATAAAAATACGGGGATGACGCCGGGACAGAGCAGTAAAATACGGGACTGTCCCGGCCAAAACGGGACACTTGACAGGTATGGTCAGAGCTAGGGTCAGAAACACGTAGTCAGAGCTAGGGTCAGAACACGAGGTCAAAGCTAGGGTCAGGGAACACGGGGGTCAGAGCTAGGATCAGATTCAAACCCATAACCTTCCGAGCTGCTCCCAGAAGGGTTAGGCTTGGAAAACTATCTAGCCACATTTGTGCAAGTGAACCCCTCCAGGGTTATCTCATCTTTTCTGAACCAAAATTATTCCTCTGATTGGCCTAGCAGAAAATTATAACTCACCAAGTTGTAGTCGAAAAGACCCTCACTGGTAACTAATAGCAACTAATAGCAGAGTGAAACGATCCCCCGTGTGCTCAAGTCTATGGCGTTGCTCTGTGTGTGCTTTTATATATTTAGGTGGTGGCTGTAGAACTCAGTAGCATGGGTAAAGCTGTAGTATCAGTAGTTTGTGTAAAGCTGTAGTATCAGTAGTGTGGGTAAAGCTGTAGTATCAGTAATGTGGGTAAAGCTTGTAGTATTAGTAATGTGGGTAAAGCTGTAGTATTAGTAGTGTGAGTAAAGCTGTAATATCTGTAGTGTGGGTAAAGCTGTAGTATCAGTAGTTTGTGTAAAGCTGTAGTATCAGTAGTGTGGTAAAGCTGTAGTATCAGTAGTGTGAGTAAAGCTGTAGTATCAGTAGTGTGGGTAAAGCTGTAGTATCAGTAGTGTGTGTAAAGCTGTAGTATCAGTAGTGTGGGTAAAGCTGTAGTATCAGTAGGGTGAGTAAAGCTGTAGTATCAGTAGTGTGGGTAAAGATATAGTATCAGTAGTGTGTGTAAAGCTGTAGTATCAGTAGTGTGGGGTAAAGCTGTAGTATCAGTAGGGGTGAGTAAAGCTGTAGTATCAGTAGGGTGAGTAAAGCTGTAGTATTAGTAGTGTGAGTAAAGCTGTAGTATTAGTAGTAGTGTGTATAAAGCTGTAGTATCCGTAGTGTGAGTAAAGCTGTAGTATCAGTAGTGTGGGTTAAAGCTGTAGTATCAGTAGTGTGAGTAAAGCTGTTATATCAGTAGTGTGGGTAAAAGCTGTAGTATTAGTAGTTTGTGTAAAGCTGTAGTATCAGTAGTGTGGGTAAAGCTGTAGTATCAGTAGTGTGAGTAAAGCTGTAGTATCAGTAGTGTGGGTAAATCTGTAATATCAGTAGTGTGGGTAAAGCTTGTAGTATCAGTAGTTTGTGTAAAGCTGTAGTATCAGTAGTGTGAGTAAAGCTGTAGTATCAGTAGTGTGGGTAAAAGCTGTAGTATCCGTAGTGTGAGTAAAGCTGTAGTATCAGTAGTGTGGGTAAAGCTGTAGTTTCAGTTGTGTGGGTAAAGTTGTAGTATCAGTAGTGTGAGTAAAGCTGTAGTATCGCTTTGGTTAGAAGTTCCACAGCAGACTAAAAATAACTTTTTCTATTTGGGACACGCCCCTTTAAAGTTGAAGCCTTGTGGGAGTGGCCAATCACAGGCCTCGTGGGCGTGGCCTATGACAGGCCTTTTTGCTCCCAGGAAATTTGTTTTGTCATGACGAGCTGTGGAGTGTGTGTGCGTGAGACTGTGATGTGTTTCACTCCACCCTCAGGACAAGGCTCCACCCTTAGGACAAGGCTCCACCCTCAGGGCAGGGCTCCACCCCCTCAGGGCAGTGCTCCACCTTCAGGGCTTGGGCTCCACCCTCACACTGGGGCAGTGCTGCAGCTTCTCCTGTGGAGCTGGGGTGGTTCACCTTCCAGGGGTCTCTGATGTCCATCCCATATACACCATCACAGATCTCACTCCAGATTTTTACTCTGGACAGACAGAACCAACAGAAGAGAATGACAGTTCTGTACAGTTCTGCACCCTGTACCATGAACAGGTTGTAGAGTGGGTTTATGGTGCATGCGGGTGGATGCAGGTTGGGTGTAGGGTGTGTGATGTTGGTGTAGATTGATGTAGGGTGGGGGTGTGTGAGGTGGATGAGGTGGGTGTTATAGGTTATAGGTGTGTGAGGATGGTTGTAGGTTCGGTGTAGAGTGGGGTGTTAGTTGGTGTAGGTGCGGTATAGAGTGGGTGTAGGGTGGGTGTAGGTTGGTCAAGTAACTACTGTCAGCATGAAATCCAGTCATTACTGTAGCTGTGGACCAGAGGCTGTATTGAATGATTAAAGCTCAAAAATGCAAACATTTAAAAAACAGCTAATAAATTAAAATCAGAGCTCAAATATTCAAGCTCAAATATTCAAGCATTCAAAACCACAGCTCAGATTCAGAGAGTGATGGAGGTGTGAAGAGTGGAGGAGGAATCTCTCCTCATGTTCTGAATCTCTGCCGACAGTCTCAGGTTTTAACTTTAAAGAAGCCAAAATAGAAGCAATTTTGGTGAAAAAGCCTCATTTAAATCTAGCAAAACAACCCAGATAGAAGGATGACAAGAGTGTGAGTGTCCTCGCCTCCTGAAACGTCTCAGCAGCAGCGCCAACCCAAACACAATGAGAGCTCCGCAAAACTACAGGAAACAGACCTGAAATAATGCGCAGAAATAATACACAGGACAGACACACTTAAAGCAAACGCATAAAACAAATACATAAAATGAACCCATGAAACAAACACATAAAACGAACCCAGGAAAAGAGCAGCAGTGGCGTACAGCCTAATGAGCACATACACATCTGTGTGTTTCTAAAGATGGAAAATGCAGAAACTGAACACCTGACGTTAACTCGTGTGTGTGTGTGTGTGTGTGTGTGTGTGTCTGTGTGCGTGTGTGTGTGTGTGTGTGCGTGTGTGAGCGTAGTGTGTGGCTGGTGCGTGCGTGTGCGTGCATGTGTGTGTGTGTGCGTGTGTGTGTGTGTGTGTGTGTGTGCGTGCGTGTGTGTGCGTGCATGTGTGTGTGTGTGTGTGTGTGTGTGTGTGTGGTGCGAGTGACTCACTCTCTGGTTAATCAGAGTTTTATCTCCATCCTCCACTTCCAGCTGCTCCAGTCTGCTCTACAAGCCGCAAATTACAAAACTGTAAAAATGTAAAACATATTCGCATTAACAAATGTCACAAGGAGCTTGAAAAAAATAAAAGTGTGTTTCGCCAAAGCAGCAGAAGGAAAAAAGGCCCTTTGTCTGCTGACATTTTCCTCCTCAGGAAGCAAATTGAAAAAGAGAAATTTTAATTTTGTCTGATTTCAATAGACGTGCATCAGAAATGTAATTAATACACACAGGCTGCTCCCCCACAGGCCGGGGAAGACTGAACAGTCCAATTCTGTTTGGAATGGGAAAGATTACTGTTACGAGTGTAACCTCCCCTACCACCCCCTTGTACCTCCTACTACCCTCTCTTACTACCCTCTACCACCCCCTCATACAACCCGTCCACCACCTCCTACTACTCCTACCACCCCACAATAACTACCCCCTCCTACACCCCTCATACTACCCCCTCCTACCACCCCCTCCTACCTCCCCCTCCTACTACCCCCTCCTACTACCACCCTCCCACTACCCCCTCCCACTACCCCTCCTACCACCCCCTCCTACTACCCCCCTCCTACTACCCCTCCTTACCCCCTCTTACCTACCCCCTCCTACCACCCCCTCCCACTCCCCTCCTACTCCCCCCTCTACCACCCCCTCCACCACCCCCTCCTACTACCCCCTCCCACTACCCCCCCTCCTACTCCCCCTCCCTCCCCCCTACCCCCTCCTACCACCCCCCTCCTACTACCCCCTCCTACCACCCCCTCCCCACTACCCCCCTCCTACTCCCCCCTCCTACTACCCCCTCCTACTCCCCCCTCCTACTACCCCCCTCCTACCACCCCCTCCCCACCACCCCCTCCTACCACCACCCCTCCTACTACCCCCTCCTACTATCCCCTCCCACTACCCCCTCCCACTACCCCCTCCTACCCACCCCCCTCCTACTACCCCCCTCCTACTACCCCCTCTACTACCTCTCTCTTACT
>NC_135218.1:19391492-19448992 GCF_052324685.1 Brachyhypopomus gauderio | reverse complement strand
AACACTAGTTCATAACACTAGTTCACAACACTAGTTCATAACACTAGTTCACAACACTAGTTCATAACACTAGTTCACAACACTAGTGTCACGTAGGGCAACGCCCCCTCTCGTAGCTGTCACTCTGGGTTCCCTCATGTCCGTGTTCCCTGCCTGTTTGTCGCGTTTATTCCTTGTTTGTTGCCACGACCCAGTGTCATTGCCATCACCTGTCCCTCGTTAAATGTCATGTATAAAGTCCCAGTATTTCCCCAGTCTGGTATCCGTGGTTTTGTCTACTTCGTGCCTTGTGCTTTGTATACCTGTTCTTCGTGAGTATTGTTTCCGCTACCAGAGTACCTGCCTGTTCCGTGTTTCCCCGTCGTGTTTGGTTTATCTGTCCGAGTATGTCTGTTGTCATTTCTAGTATGGACTGCCTTCCCGATATGACCTGCGCCCGGTATTACGACTCTGCTTTTGGTATTCCCCGTATTAAATCTCGCTCATCTCTGCAATTGTGTCCGTCTCCTCGCTCCGTTGCTCCCGCAACGTTACATAATCACGGATCCATCCAGGACACAGCGAGAGAGCGAGACTCCGGTGAGTTTAGTCGCTGTAACGAGTTGTTGGCTGCTTCCGTGCAGTTTAACTCTCATGTGTTACAGCGCGAACGAGCCGGAGACAGGAATACCCCTGGCGCTGTGGGAACACGGAAGTCTCGACGCGCACCAACGAAAGCCCAGTCACTTTCGGTTTCGACTGGCTTTCGCGTCGAGACTCCTATTGAGCGCTACGTGTCTGCCCGGCTTGGCGAACACCACAGGCGTGAGCAACCTGTGGTGCAAGCAGCGGGCAGACGGAATGAGCGCACAGACGAGCGTTGGCTAAACCCTCGGTTTGCTCTCGGTGGCCACTGCGAGCTCCCGACGCCTCGGAGGAGGCGGAGCCGTCGCAGAGAGAGCAACCGAGAGGCTTCTGTGTCTGTGTGTTCTTCCAGGCTCAACCCGGACACTGAGGAGGAGGACTTAACATCGCTGATCCCGCCGGCTACTCCACAGGACACCCCCATGTATTTTTTGGGGGGGAGTACAAGCCACGTCGGCTTGGCGGACACGGCCCCCGATGACGACAGTATGGTGGCTCCGCCCCCCGAGGACGTCGGCTTGGAGGACACGCCCCCCGATGACGTCAGTATAGTGGCTCCGCCCCCCGAGGACGTCGGCTTGGCGGACACGCCCCCCGATGACGTCAGTATGGTGGCTCCGCCCCCCGAGGACGTCGGCTTGGAGGACACGCCCCCCGATGACGTCAGTATAGTGGCTCCGCCCCCCGAGGACGTCGGCTTGGCGGACACGCCCCCCGATGACGTCAGTATGGTGGCTCCGCCCCCCGAGGACGTCGGCTTGGCGGCTCCGCCCCCCGAGGACGTCGGCTTGGCGGCTCCGCCCCCCGAGGACGTCGGCTCGGCGTACACGCCCCCCGAGGACGTCGGCTCGGCGTACACGCCCCCCCGAGGACGTCGGCTCGGCGTACACGCCCCCCGAGGACGTCGGCTCGGCGTACACGCCCCCCGACCGCATCTCCTCACCCCAGGTTCCAGTTCCCGCTGCCCGTAGGCAGTCCGTGCCGGTTTCTGTCCCCGCAGCCCGTAGGCAGTTCACGCCTGTTCCTGTCCCCGCTGCCCATCAGCAGTCCACGCCGGTTCCTGTCCCCGCGACCCAGGAGAGGTCGTCCACGCCGGCTCCTGTCCCCGCGACCCAGGAGAGGTCGTCCACGCCGGCTCCTGTCCCCGCGACCCAGGAGAGGTCGTCCACGCCGGTTCCTGTCCCCGCGACCCTGGAGAGGTCGTCCACGCCGGTTCCTGTCCCCGCGACCCTGGAGGGGTCGTCCACGCCGGCTCCTGTTCCCGCTGCCCGCCAGCGGACCCTGCCTGTACCCGCTGCCCGCCGCCCGGCTCCGCCTGTGCCCGCCGCCCGGCTCCGCCTGTGCCCGCCGCCCGGCTCCGCCTGTGCCCGCCGCCCGGCCGCGCCTGTGCCCGCTGCCCGCCGCCCGGCCGCGCCTGTGTCCCCAGAGACTGTGCTGCCCTCTATTGGGCCCGGACATTATGTGCCCTCTGCTCTGCCCTGTACACCTGCCTCTGTACCCGTGTTCCCCTTGCTCCCGTGTTCTGTCCCTGGATTTGTGTTGGTCCCAGTTCCTGTGTGTGTGCCTGTTCGTGTCCTTGTACCCATCCCTGTGTTTGCGTCTGGTCAGTTCCTCCAGGTCCCTGTCCCCGTGTCTGTTCCCCAAGTCACGACCCGCTTTGTGCCCGTGCCTGTCTCTGTGGTCCATGCTGTCTTCACCTCAGTGTTTACCTCTGCCCTGTCCCCTGGCCCCGCTCCAGTGTCTGTCCCCGGTCCTGTCCTGTCCAGCCCTGCTCCTGTCCTCGCCCTGGCCTATCCGGTCCTCCCTGTGTCCCGTGTCATGCCGGTGTCCCAGGTCCCTCGTCCTATTTTGTCTGGTCCTGTCCCTCCGGTCTGTCCTGTGTCCGCTGTCCCGGTCCTGTCTGCCCTTGCGTGCCCCGGAGTGGCACGCTTTGAGGGGGGGTTATGTCACGTAGGGCAACGCCCCCTCTCGTAGCTGTCACTCTGGGTTCCCTCATGTCCGTGTTCCCTGCCTGTTTGTCGCGTTTATTCCTTGTTTGTTGCCACGCCCCAGTGTCATTGCCATCACCTGTCCCTCGTTAAATGTCATGTATAAAGTCCCAGTATTTCCCCAGTCTGGTATCCGTGGTTTTGTCTACTTCGTGCCTTGTGCTTTGTATACCTGTTCTTCGTGAGTATTGTTTCCGCTACCAGAGTACCTGCCTGTTCCGTGTTTCCCCGTCCGTGTTTGGTTTATCTGTCCGAGTATGTCTGTTGTCATTTCTAGTATGGACTGCCTTCCGATATGACCTGCGCCCGGTATTACGACTCTGCTTTTGGTATTCCCGTATTAAATCTCGCTCATCTCTGCAATTGTGTCCGTCTCCTCGCTCCGTTGCTCCCGCAACGTTACAACTAGTTCATAACACTAGTTCACAACACTAGTTCATAACACTAGTTCACAACACTAGTTCACAACACTAGTTCACAACACTAGTTCACAACACTAGTTCACAACACTAGTTCACAACACTAGTTCACAACACTAGTTCACAACACTAGTTCACAACACTAGTTCACAACACTAGTTCACAACACTAGTTCACAACACTAGTTCACAACACTAGTTCACAACACTAGTTCACAACACTAGTTCACAACACTAGGTTCACAACACTAGTTCACAACACTAGTTCACAACACTAGGTCATACCACTAGTTCATAACACTAGTTCATAACACTAGTTCATATTTCTTTAGTTGCCATCTTTTGTCACGTTGTCACTTGTCATGTCTTCCAGAATGTCTGCATTTGTATGTTAAACAATCTAATATTAGACAAAACATTAAAAAAAAAGAAATAATTTAGTAGCTTTTCCTGAAAGAAAAAAGAAAGAAAGAAAAATACTTCAGTTTTGGTTTGTTCATTTCTTCACCAGAGGTTCACCTCAGTCTCGTCATGCTCTTTGTCTCTTGGCATGAGCTAAACACACACCTCGTTTGTTCAAACACACACCTCGTTTGCAGGATGAAACAGAAGGCTTTCATCATCATTTCACTCCAGTTTGTCCTGAACTGAGTAGCTTTGTGATGGTAAACAGTAAAGTTGTAGATAGTTGAGCTGTAGACGGTAGAGCTGTAGATGGAAGTGCTGTAGACGGTAGTGCTGTAGACAGTAGAGCTGTAGACGGTTGTGCTGTAGACAGTAGAGGTGTAGACGATAGAGGTGTAGACGGTTGTGCTATAGACGGTTGTGCTGTAGATGGTAGAGGTGTAGATGGTAGCGGTGTAGACGGTAAAAGCTGTAAACAGTAGAGCTGTAGACAGTAGTGGTGTAGTCGGTAGAGGTGTAGATGGTAGAGGTGTAGACGGTAGAGGTGTAGATGGTAGCGCTGTAGATGCTAGTGCTGTGTAGAGCTGTAGACTGTAGAGGTGTAGATGGTAGTGCTGTAGACGGTTGTGCTGTAGATGATAGAGGTGTAGACGGTAGCGGTGTAGACGGTAAAGCTGTAAACAGTAGAGCTGTAGACAGTAGACGTGTAGATGGTAGCCCTGTAGATGGTAGAGGTGTAGATAGTAGTGGTGTAGACGGTAAAGCTGCTTTGTGACAACAACTGTTGTAAAAAGCGCTATATAAATAAAATTTGATTTGATTAGAATAGATGGTAGCACTGTAGATGGTAGGAGGTGTAGATGGTAGTGGTGTAGACGGTAAAGCTGTAAACAGTAGAGCTGTAGACAGTAGAGGTGTAGATGGTAGAGGTGTAGACAGTAGAGGTGTAGATGGTATAGCTGTAGACTGTAGAGGTGTAGACGTTAGAGGTGTACACGGTTAGAGCAGTAGACGATAGTGCTGTAGATGGTAGAGCTGTGGATGGTAGAGGTGTAAACGGAAGAGCTGTAGATGGTAGAGCTGTAGATGTAGAGCTGTAGACAGTAGTTGCTGTAGACAGTAGTGCTGTAGACGGTAGAAGTGTCTCCATTCCAGAGCACACACCCTTTTGCTTTGGGCAGTCTCAGCGAGTCGATCCAAACAGGCAGACCCAGCGAGTCGATCCCAGGGCACTCATACCACTCTCCCTGTCTAAGCTAGAGCAGGAAGTGGGGTGAGAGTTCCTCCAACACGAAAATCAGTGAATGTCAACATACAGCAGAGTACAGCGGGGTTGTGGGATGAGATAGAAGAGACACACAGGACTGCAGGACTTCACTTTACCTGGGACAGACACCGCCACACCATCACACACAGCCACACCACCACACCACACACACTGCCACACCACACACACTGCCACACCACCACACCGCCACACCACCACACACAGCCACACATCCACACACCACCACACCCAGCCACACCACCACACACCGCCACACCACCACACACAGCCACACCACCACACACCGCCACACCACCACACACTGCCACACCGCCACACACTGCCACACCACCACACACCGCCACACCACCACACACTGCCACACCACCACACACCGCCACACACTGCCACACCACACACTGCCACACCACCACACAGCCACACCACCACACACAGCCACACATCCACACACAGCTGCACACAGCCACACCACCACACCACAGCCACACCACCACACACCGCCACACCCACCACACACATGCCACACCACCACACACCGCCACACACAGCCACACCACCACACCACACACACTGCCACACCACACACACTGCCACCCCACCACACAGCCACACCACCACACACAGCCACACATCCACACAGCTGCACACAGCCACACCACCACACACCGCCACACCACCACACACTGCCACACCACCACACACTGCCACAAAGCTGCACACAGCCACACACCACCACAGACTGCCACTCCACCACATACCGCCACACCGACCTACACCCAGCTCACATCACCACACACAGGACACACACCACCACAATAGTCACACACCACCAAACACAGTCCCACCGCCACACACTGCCACTCAGCTGCACACAGTCACACACCGCCACACACTGCCACACAGCTGCACACAGTCACACACTGCCACACACAACCACACACCACCACAAAGCTGCACACAGCCACACCACCACCACACACAGTCAGACACCGCCACACATAGCCACACAATGTCACACAGCTGCACACACCCACACCATCACACACAGTAACTCACAGTTACACACAGGTCACACACAATCACACACAGTTCCACATAGTCACACACAGCCAACACACCGCCACACAGCTGCACACAGCCACACACCGCCACACCATCACTCACAGTCACTCACAGTTACACACAGTCACACACAATCACACACAGTCCCACATAGTCACACATAGTCACACACAGCCACACAGCTGCACACAGCCTGGAAAGTTTGGGTATTGCATCAGTGTGTTACAACACCCCACCAGCAAGCAGGACTTCCTAGGTAATCTCCATGGTAATCTCCATGGCGATCGACCGGTTCCGCCCTCAGGCTACTCAGCCTGTAATGGACCGTTGGATCACAGGGGTGACTCCGCCCCCTCCACCCAGAATATATATTACAGTCCTGCATTATTGAAAATCTATGACCTGCTTGGCCCTCCCCAAAATAAGCTTAAACCCTCTCAGCCCTAATATAGAAGGGACGCTTTCATATTAGCTGCCGATAGACGTGTTCACGTGTTATAAAGCACAGGCCACACTGGAACTTGGATTCAGGGGGATCAGATATTCTACAGTCAGGCTCCACGCAAACTGGTACTACAAGAAGACATAACGATACGATCTGGACAAGAAGACATAACGATACGATCTGGAAGGTTTGTTAAGCACAGTATTAGTTGTGCTTACTAAAATATTGACCTATTAACTAACGTATTGCAGTGTGTGTGCGTGCGAGAATGGCTGTGAAGTAAAAGCAAAACAATACAAGTGTAATATAAGAAGTATTTTCAGTCTTTACAGATGCTACAGACCGAGGTCTGATGTCCGCACATACACCACTTGATGAACATGTGCGCTCGGGCATGCGTCTTTTCGCGCCTCCACCTCTAGATGGTGCTGTTTACCGCAACACTTCCCGCACCTCGGACGCGCCACGCAACAAGCGCGCGGTGTCCTTTCCCCGGTACAGCGGACATCGCTCAGCCTCATTCCCCTCACTGAAAATACTTGGGCGAAATCTGTGATAATTGTACGGAACATTTATGGCCATTTTCGTATTATTTAATACCGGTTTTATATTGTTTGTAATATTGGCCTTTGAATTTTGTGTTATATATGGCAAATTATTAGAAAGCATACGGTCACAATCTATTTATTTTATAGGTCAAAATATTTTCAAGTCTCTCGTTCGGGTTTAGACGTGGTCGTCGTGACTGTGACCGCAGTGTCATGTCACTTATCTTCGTTGCGATACTGGGACATTGTTTCACGTCCCTAACGGACCGACCGGGACGCACCGTCGTTTGACATTCCTCCAGTAATGACCTAGCAGGCGCGTGAGGCTGCAGTTTGTTCACATAGGTCCACCTCGCCGATAAGTCCAATAAGGCCCGGGTCGGTGTGCCCTCCACCCGGTACCGAGTGACTCTGCACATCGCTGATCATTTAAGAGCCAAACTTGCGGCGGCCGCGCGTGCCAGGGAGCGCGCGAGCGTCTCGACCTTTACTCGGTGGAGGGCACGCGGTCCAATCGTCTCGTGCGGTCGTTCGTTAATGCCAAATTTTGCCTAAATTATTCCCTCGGTCGTTTAATGTTGAGGTATTTAAGGGCAGTGTGGGGAGGGAGGCTGATAACTATCGCCCCGCAGCCAATGACACGCTGAAAGCGGGGCTGGTTCCGTAGCCCAGGAGCCCGACCGCAGCCTCCGGCGTCTTCACGCGCAGCTCGGTCCGTCTCGGCACTTTTAGTGACGTTGATTCGATCCAATCATAAAACAACCCCGCCCTTTCTCACGACGTGAATGAAGAGACGGGCCAATGAACGGCTAAGGGGGCGTCGGTTAGGCTGTAACCACGCCCCCTTTGGGCATACTCGGAGCCGGAGCGAGAGATCCAGTGATGAGGAGGAGAGAGCTGCAGAGAGCACGCGCATCCCGGCGTGAAGATCCCAGCAGCTCTGAGTGGAGATCACAGCCTGGCTGGACACACATCACCACGTCTTCTTCTCTTCCCTGAACTAACAGCAGAACGTCGGATCGCCGGTGGTTCTGGTTGTACATGTGGACCTGGACGTCTCCCGTTGTGCCGACCCGTGTCCGTGCGCGTATGCGCGGAGCAGATTCCTGAGTTCCGCCGCTCAGCACCAGGCTCGCCGTCCAGTGCCGATGCGGGTCGTTCTGGCGAACACAACCTGCGCCGTGGACCTCCTGGTTCCGTGTGGAGCTGCGCCGACAGACAGCGCGTTCTGTGCGTCCGTCTGAACGTCTCTCTGCGTGTAAAGTTCAACCTGCACGCCAGTCCCCCCCAGTTCGTTCCTCATTTGTTGCTTCTCCATCAGAAGATGTCTGGCGATCGCTCTCCGTGCAAATGGATTTTTTTAAACTGGCCTGTAATGTTCTGACCCACTGCCAATACCAATACGGATACCCCCTCACATCGGAGTGAATATGCTCCTCACTTTATACCAATCGAGGAGGTTTGTACAGCACATCCGCCACCACAAGGATCTTTAACACAAATCCTACATCGTGTGCACCAGTCCGAACCGGGTAAGACAGGCGCCCCATACGCCACACTTCTTACAATTACCAATTCAATTTATAGCACCTGACTTAAATAATAATGTAATCAGGTGCAATTTTATACGATTTTTATCATTCGTATTTGGTAGTAAAAATAAGCGCACGCTGTGAATCGTTAAAGTTTTCAGACGTTTTAGAGACATTTCAGGACTCCTAACACACATTATGTGTGAGATGGTGCCCAGTGCCCGCTCGCTCCGCCTTATTGTGCTGATAGTCGTTGGGTGTAAACCGACAAATATTTCCGAGAACACAGGATCACACAGTGTTTATTATACTAACGAAAAAAACCGCGTAATTTGCCGATGACTCAATAATTTTACGCAAATATTTTTTGTTTCGCTTTTATTACTCTGCAAGTGTTAATACTATAAATACTGAGTTAACATGCAGTAATTATACATGTATATTAACTGTAGCGGCTGCGTGTGTTTCTGGTGGCGCTTTCGCTGTGCCTCGTGCAGTAATGTCTGTAACACCTGTATTGTTATATTGTTTATTTGTAGGGTCGCTTCAGCTCATCCGCGTCTACTAATGCGCAGGTGCCGTGAAGATTCAGCTCACACTTGACTGCATGGGGATAATTGTTTGAAATAAAGCTGACAGAACACGACACAATTGCCGTCATGGATTTAAAGGATTTTTACTTATTGGCAACCTTAGTTGCATGCCTTTGGCTAGACCCAGCCATCGCCCAGGAGCTGATTTACCCTATCCGCGAGGAGCTGCAAGAGAACGTTCTTATTGGAAATATACCAAAGGACTTGAACATCTCTCACATGAACGCAGCCACAGGGGCCAGCAGTAGTCTGGTTTACCGGCTGGTGTCAAAGGCGGGGGACAACCCCCTACTAAGAGTAATGAGCACCACGGGGGAGATCTTCACCACCTCCAACCGCATTGACCGGGAGAAGCTCTGTCCCGGCCCCTCCAACGAGGACACGGAGTGCTCTTTTGAGATTGAAGTAGTCGTGCTGCCCAATGACTTCTTCAGACTGATCAAGATCAAGATCGTGGTGAAGGACACCAATGACAACGCTCCCATGTTCCCCTCCCCTGTCATCAACATCTCCATCCCGGAAAACACTCTCATCAACAGCCGCTTCGCCGTGCCCTCCGCCACCGACCCGGACATGGGACCCAACAGCGTCCACAAGTACGAGCTGGTCAACGGCCAGAGCGCCTTCGGCCTGGACATCGTGGAGACGGCGGAGGGGGAGAAGTGGCCTCAGCTGGTGGTACAGCAGAACCTGGATAGGGAGATGAAGGACACCTACGTGATGAAGATCAAGGTGGAGGACGGAGGGAACCCACAGAAGTCCAGCACCGCCATCCTGCAGGTGACCGTCACCGACGTCAACGACAACAAGCCCATTTTCAAAGAGAGCCAGATGGAAGTTCACATTCCGGAAAGTTCTCCAGTGGGGACTTCAGTGGTGCAGCTGCAGGCCACAGACGCAGACGTGGGCTCCAACGCAGAAATCAAATACATGTTTGGCACCCAAGTGTCGCCGGCCACAAGGAGACTTTTTGCACTGAACGCCACCACCGGCCTTATAACGGTGCAGAGACCTCTGGACAGGGAGGAGACTGCCATTCACAAACTGTCAGTGTTAGCGAGCGACGGAAGCTCCAGTCCAGCGAGAGCCACTGTCACGATAAACGTGACCGACGTGAACGATAATGCTCCAAACATAGACCTGAGGTACATTATCAGTCCCACCAATGGTACCGTTATGCTGTCTGAGAAAGACCCTGTTAACACCAAGATTGCTCTCATCACCGTGTCTGACAAGGACACTGATGTCAATGGTAAAGTGATTTGCTTTATTGAGAAAGACGTGCCATTTCACCTCAAAGCAGTATATGACAACCAGTATTTATTAGAGACTTCAGCTCTGCTTGATTACGAAGGCACTAAAGAATACATCTTCAAAATTGTGGCCTCTGACTCTGGAAAACCCAGTTTGAACCAGACCGCACTAGTCAGGGTGAAGCTCGAGGATGAAAATGACAATCCCCCGGTGTTCAGCCAGCCGGTGATAGAGCTGGCCGTCATGGAGAATAACCAGCGTGATCTGTTCCTCACAACCATCAGCGCCACGGACGAGGACAGCGGACGCAACGCTGAAATCGTCTACCAGCTCGGGCCCAACGCCTCCTTCTTTGACCTGGACCGCAAAACTGGTGTGCTGACTGCGTCCAGAGTGTTCGACAGAGAGGAGCAGGAGCGCTTCCTGTTTACCGTGACGGCCAGAGACAACGGCACGCGTGCGCTGCAGAGTCAGGCGGCTGTGATCGTCACCATTCTGGATGACAACGACAACAGTCCAAAATTCACGCACAACCACTTCCAGTTCTTTGTGTCAGAAAATCTGCCAAAGTACAGCACAGTGGGCGTGATCACGGTGACGGACGCGGACGCGGGCGAGAACGCCGTGGTGTCTCTCTCCATCCTCAACGATAATGAGAACTTCATCCTCGATCCCTTCTCTGGGGTCATCAAGTCCAACGTTTCCTTTGACAGAGAGCAGCAGAGTTCCTACACGTTTGACGTCAGGGCCGTGGACAACGGTCGTCCGCCGTGTTCGTCGGCTGCCAAGGTGACCATCAACGTGATTGACGTAAATGACAACCCCCCCATCGTCATCTATCCCCCGTCCAACACGTCCTTCAAGCTGGTGCCCCTCTCAGCCATTCCTGGCTCGGTGGTCGCTGAGGTTTTCGCAGTGGATGGAGATACAGGAATGAACGCCGAACTGAAGTACACCATTGTCAGCGGCAACAACAGGGGCCTTTTCAGGATCGATCCCGTGACTGGAAACATCACCTTAGAGGAGAAACCCACAGTCCCCGATATCGGCCTCCATCGGCTGGTGGTGAACATTAGTGACCTCGGCTACCCAAAGTCACTGCACACCCTGGTCCTGGTTTTCCTATATGTCAACGACACAGTAGGAAATTCGTCCTACATCTATGACCTCATCCGTCGCACGATGGAGACTCCACTAGACAGAAACATAGGGGACACCAGCGAGACATACCAGAACGTGGACAATCTCAGGACCATCATCGCCATAGTAACGGGTGCCATGGTGGTGATCGTGGTGATCTTCATCACGGTTCTGGTGCGCTGTCGCCACGTGTCCCAGTTCAAGACCGCTCAGAGGAAGAAACAGACGGAGTGGATGTCGCCCAACCAGGAGACCAAGCAGAACAAAAAGAAGAAACGCAAGAAAAGGAAGTCGCCCAAAAGCTCCCTGCTGAACTTTGTCACCATCGAGGAGAGCAAACCCGACGACCCCGCCCACGAGCCCATCAACGGCACCATCAGCCTCCCCGCAGGGCTGGAGGAGCCCGGGATTGGACGCTTCGACTGGAACGCCACGCCCACCAGCACCTTCAAGCCCAGCAGTCCCGACTTGGCCCGGCATTACAAGTCGGCCTCGCCCCAGTCTGCCTTCCACCTCAAAGCCGACACGCCCGTGTCTGCAAAAAAGCATCACGCCATCCAGGAGCTGCCTCTGGACAACACCTTCGTAGGAGGCTGTGATACGCTCTCCAAACGTTCCTCCACCAGCTCTGACCACTTCAGTGCCTCAGAGTGCAGCTCCCAGGGCGGCTTCAAGGCGAAGGGGGTCACCCTGCCCAGCAGACAGGTAAAGGAGCACATTTACTGGTCTATCAGCTCAGCGTATAACTGCCCTCAGTACTGACGTGCTGAGCTTGGCCGAGAGGCGCTGAGTCACACGGCTGATAAAAGTGGAATAAATAAACGCACGGCAGCGTCTCGTACGCACTCGTCCACGCGTGCGCCGGATAGCGCGGCTTAGACAATGTGCAGAGATATAATGACTCCCAGCTAAACACATCAACTGCTCAGCTCTTATATGTGTGTATGTGAGTATGTGCATGTGTGTGTGTGTGTGTGAGTGGTGCGTGTGTTTGTGAGTGTGAGCCTGTGCGTGTGAGTGTGAGTGGTGCGTGTGTGTGTGTGTGTGAGTGGTGCGTGTGTGTGTGTGAGTGTGAGTATGTGCATGTGTGTGTGTGAGTGTGAGCCTGTGCATGTGTGTGTGTGAGTGGTGCGTGTGTGTGTGTGTGAGTGTGAGCCTGTGCGTGTGTGTGTGAGTGTGAGTGGTGCGTGTGTGTGTGTGTGTGAGTGTGAGCCTGTGCGTGTGTGTAAGTGAGGGTGATTTTTTTTTTTACTTCAACTATTTTTTTTTTTAAGCAGTTGTAATTAAAACAATTATGGGTAAATTATTGATAAATTAGTTTTTTGGGAGTCAAAACAAATACAACTTAGCTTTCTAAAGAGTATGGATGGTGAATTATGTTATTCAGTTATTGTATAAGCATACAATGCCTTCAAAATTTGTGAAAGAAACATTTTTTTCTTGCCTGTCTACTTCGATCACCACTTCATCACTGTAGCATCTAAAACTCTCAGAAACACAAAGAAGATAAAGGATAATCTTTCTCCCAGCAGTGTCTCACAAACAGAACCTGCTGGAATAGTTATTATGGGTTTGTTTCGGTGTCGTAGAGCTATCTTACTAACTGTATGCCACTTTCTAAATTTCTTCAGCTTGAAATTGACTTGTTTGCTAACGCTAGCACTGCTCGAATGCTGAACCTTTTAATTGACCACATAACCCGAGCGAGAGGTGCAGGGAAGTCTTCTGTGCCCTCCACTAGTGGAACATTCGTCAGAACACACCAAGGCCAGGAAGGTGGAACTGTATCCGGTCCAAAGCGGATTAGCCATTAATATGTTGGAAATATCAATCTAATCCTTTCCCCCAAGCCTCATTAAAATGAAACGCTTATTATGTATCCAACACAAACTCTTGTTGTGGAATGAGATTCTCATGGAGTCTGAGAGAGAGGAAGAGTGGAGCAAACCATGAAGGAGGGGAGGGGGGGGGCGTCCTTTAGGTGGCAGTGTTGTTCCGCCAGGCAAAGTCTGGCTTGTGGCCAACATGCAGTGTGTGTGTGTGTGTGTGTGTGTGTGTGTGTGTGTGTGTGTGTGTGTGTGTGTGTGTGTGTGTGTGTGTGTGTGTAATACCAGAGGAAGTTGAGAGAGGTGTAGAACTCCCCCCCCCCCTTATTCCCTTTCTCCTACCTTATCTCTGCTGGTGTCTTGGTGTGTGTGTGTGTGTGTGTGTGTGTGTGTGTGTGTGTCTGTGTCTGTGTGTGCCAGTTGACAGGTGTGTGAGTGTGTGTGTGAGCATCTCCCCTAGTGAGTGGCTTATAAGTAAATGTCCAGCAGATTGACAATGGCAGTCACAGATGTAGATGATAAGGCTGAACTGTACGAAAGCAGACACACACACACACACACACACACACACACACACACACACACACACACACACATTCACATACACACACCTGTCAGCTGGCACTTAGAGATACACACAAACACGTGAACACACACACCCGTCAGCTGACACACACAGACACTTGCATGCACACACACACATACACACACATGAACACACACGCACGTACACGTGTGCTCTTTAGAGATCATCTGTAATTTCCATAAGTGTGAAAGACGTGCCATCAAACGTAGCAGTTTGCGTAATGGAGCGGTGAGTTCAGACAGTGAGCTGTTGAGTCAGTGTGCGTCTCTCCACGGTGTGGGCTGTGTGAATCAGCCCTGCGTGCCGTAGCCCCGGAGAGACACAGTGTCTCTGCATGTAACCTCACTATCCCTCCAGCTGAAAGAAGTCAGAACACAAAGAGAGCTCTGGGCACACGCGACGCCGTCACACGCGACCTGCCGTCACATGCACCGACGCAAGCCGCCGTTCCGTGTTGTCAAACGATTGGTCTGAATTCACAGATATGAATCTTTTCCCTATCTGGGAAGTGCACTGCAGGGAGGTGGGAGAGAGGGGGCGCTGCTGAGGCCACAGGGCCCGCTGTAGCCCAGGCCGCGTGCTGAGAGTGGGCATCAGAACCAACTGCAGCTCCCTGCGTATGACTCAGTGGCCCAACACAATGGCAGCACAGTAACTCTGTAACAGTAACAGACGTGTGTACATGCAGGAAATGTGACCCAGTGTGACCTGCTCTGTTCCCCCAGCACAGCAGGTCAGAACACTGGCCCCTCTCTCTCTCTCCCTCTCTCTCTCTCTCTCTCTCTCTCTCTCTCTCTCTCTCTCTCTCTCTCTCTCTCTCACTCTCGCTCTCTCTCTCTCTCTCTCTCTCACTCTCTCTCCCTCTCTCTCTCTCTATCTCTCTCTCTCTCCTCCTCTCTCATGCTCTCTCTCTCTGTCACCCTCTCACTCTCTCTCACTCTCTCTCTCTCACCCTCTCTCTCTCTCACTCTCTCTCTCACCCTCTCACTCTCTCTCACTCTTCCTTCCTCTCAATTCTTTCTTTCTTTCTTTCTTTCTTTCTTTCTTTCTTTCTTTCTTTCTTTCTTTCTTTCTCCTTGCTCTCTCTGTTTCCATACATGGTTGTCTTCCTGTGAAAATCATTAACAGTCTCCTTGGCACTGTTATTCACTGTGGCCCGATCATTATGGCACCTCGAAACTCTGCTGATAGCCACTGGCCAATTAAGGTAACCTTTATCTTCTGTGGAGAGAGGAAGGTGGCGAGGAGAGAGAGAGAGAGAGAGAGAGAGAGAGAGAGGAGGTGGGGAGGAGAGAGGAGAGGAGGGGAGGAGAGAGGAGGGGAGGAGGGGTGGAGAGAGGAGAGGAGGAGAGGAGGGGAGGAGAGAGGAGGGGAGGAGGGGTGGAGAGAGGAGGGGAGGAGAGAGGAGAGAGGAGGGGAGGAGAGAGGAGAGAGGAGGGGAGGAGAGAGGAGGGGAGGAGAGAGGAGGGAGGAGGGGTGGAGAGAGGAGGGGAGGAGAGAGGAGAGAGGAGGGGAGGAGAGAGGAGAGAGGAGGGGAGGAGAGAGGAGGGGAGGAGAGAGGAGGGAGGAGGGGAGGAGAGAGGAGGGAGGAGGGAGGAGAGAGGAGGGAGGAGGGAGGAGAGAGGAGGGGAGGAGAGAGGAGAGAGGAGAGAGGAGGGAGGGGAGGAGGGGAGGAGAGAGGAGGGGAGGAGAGAGGAGGGGAGGAGAGAGGAGGGAGGAGGGGAGGAGGGGCTGGGTCCACCACACCTCTCAATTACTCACCACTCCCCATTTACCCATCATGGCCTGATTTAGAAAGAGAAATACACACACACACACACACACACACACACACACACACACACACACACACACACACACACACACACATACAAACACACACACTCTCACTCTCTCTCTCACACACACAAACACACAAAACACTCACACACGTACGCAAACACAAACACACACACACACATGTGTATTTGTCCTTAATGGATGATCAGAACATACACACAATACATAGTCACCCCGAAAATATATGAAACATTGGAGCTGTTGATTAAAGTGAACATGCGTACGGCTCCGTTGCCGTGGGCTCAGTGAGAATTGCTCCCCACGCTGGGCATTAATAACGTGAAGGACGGATACTGGACCTGGAAACAGCTCCTTTTTCCTGAGCGCAAACAGAAATTACACAGTCATTTACGGGAGTGCTGGAAGGCCCGTTTCATTTTGGAGAGGTTAGTTCTACTAACCCTGCACTGGTGCCACTGCACCTCCACACGGTGTCTCCGTCCTCGGTGTGGAGAGGTTAGTTCTACTAACCCTGCACTGGTGCCTGTGCACCTCCACACGGTGTCTCCGTCCTCGGTGTGGAGAGGTTAGTTCTACTAACCCTGCACTGGTGCCTGTGCACCTCCACACGGTATCTCCGTCCTCGGTGTGGAGAGGTTAGTTCTACTAACCCTGCACTGGTGCCTGTGCACCTCCACACGGTATCTCCGTCCTCGGTGTGGAGAGGTTAGTTCTACTAACCCTGCACTGGTGCCACTGCACCTCCACACGGTATCTCCGTCCTCGGTGTGGAGAGGTTAGTTCTACTAACCCTGCACTGGTGCCTGTGCACCTCCACACGGTGTCTCCGTCCTCGGTGTGGAGAGGTTAGTTCTACTAACCCTGCACTGGTGCCTGTGCACCTCCACACGGTGTCTCCGTCCTCGGTGTGGAGAGGTTAGTTCTACTAACCCTGCACTGGTGCCACTGCACCTCCACACGGTATCTCCGTCCTCGGTGTGGAGAGGTTAGTTCTACTAACCCTGCACTGGTGCCACTGCACCTCCACACGGTATCTCCGTCCTCGGTGTGGAGAGGTTAGTTCTACTAACCCTGCACTGGTGCCTGTGCACCTCCACACGGTATCTCCGTCCTCGGTGTGGAGAGGTTAGTTCTACTAACCCTGCACTGGTGCCTGTGCACCTCCACACGGTATCTCCGTCCTCGGTGTGGAGAGGTTAGTTCTACTAACCCTGCACTGGTGCCTGTGCACCTCCACACGGTATCTCCGTCCTCGGTGTGGAGAGGTTAGTTCTACTAACCCTGCACTGGTGCCTGTGCACCTCCACACGGTATCTCCGTCCTCGGTGTGGAGAGGTTAGTTCTACTAACCCTGCACTGGTGCCTGTGCACCTCCACACGGTATCTCCGTCCTCGGTGTGGAAGTGCACTTACTTCTGAAACAGTCTTTATCTTTTCATTGGAGAAGTGTATCTCACCCCAGACCACCTCAGACCACCCCAGACCTCCCCAGACCTTCCCAGACCACCTCAGACCTCCCCAGACCACCTCAGACCACCCCAGTCCTGCTCTGTGCTGTATTGCATGATTGGAGGAGCTGATGAAGATTTTTACAGCTTACAGCCAGAATCACACATGGACACACAGCCAGCAGACAGAGCACATGTGTTACATAAGTGATGTGAAGCTCTAAATGGCAGTCGCGCTCGTTAGAGTTTAGACCTTGACTACCATGATCTCATTAAAATGGTGTGTGCTGTCAAGACTGGTATGAAGTGCCTAGCCGTTATTTGCCCCTTTCAGGGAACAAGTTCATGTGTGTGTGTGTGTGTGTGTGTGTCATGACTGTGTTCTGTGTGTGTGTGTCATGACTGTGTTCTGTGTGTGTGTGTGTGTGTGTGTTTCATGACTGTGTTCTGTGTGTGGTTCATGACTGTGTTCTGTGTGTGTGTGTCATGACTGTGTTCTGTGTGTGTATTTCATGACTGTGTTCTGTGTCATGACTATGTTCTGTGTGTGTGTCACGACTGTTCTGTGTGTGTGTGTCATGACTGTGTTCTGTGTGTGTGTGTCATGACTGTTCTGTGTGTGTCATGACTGTGTTCTGTGTGTGTGTCATGACTGTGTTCTGTGTGTGTGTGTGTGTCATGACTGTGTTCTGTGTATGCGTCACAACTGTGTTGTTTGTGCATCATTACTGTGTTCGGTGTGTGTGTGTCATTACTGTATTATTCTGCATGTGTGCCATTACTGTGTTTTGTGTGTGCATCATTACTGTGTTTGGCGTGTATGTGTGTCATTCCTGTGTTGTTTTGCGTGTGCATCATTACTGTGTTGTTCGGTGTGTGTGTCATTACTGTGTTGTTCGGTGTTTGTGTGTGCGTCATTACTGTGTTGTTCTGCGTGTGTGTTATTACTGTGTTGTTCGGTGTTTGTGTGTGCATCATTACTGTGTTGTTCGGTGTTTGTGTGTGCGTCATTACTGTGTTGTTCTGCGTGTGTGTTATTACTGTGTTGGTCGGTGTGTGCGTCATCACTGTGTTTGGTGTGTGCGTCATTACTGTTTTGTTCGGTGTTTGTGTGTGCGTCATTACTGTGTTGTTCTGCGTGTGTGTTATTACTGTGTTGTTCGGTGTGTGCGTCATCACTGTGTTCGGTGTGTGCGTGTCATTACTGTGTTGTTCGGTGTGCGTGTCATTACTGTGTTGTTCGGTGTGTGCGTCATTACTGTGTTGTTCGGTGTGTGTGTCATTACTGTGTTGTTCTACGCGTGCGTCATTACTGTGTTGTTCGGTGTGTGCGTGTCATTACTAAACGAGACTCCCCTTGAGTGTAAGAGTAAATGCATTTCCCTCATCACCTCCAGGGGGAGCCAAACTGAGACGAGAGCGGGCCAAATCAGGAGCTGATGCGTTTCTGCATGAGCCTGTTTAAGAGGGTTTAAAGGGGTTTAAGAGGGTTTAAAGGGGTTTAAGAGGGTAATGTAAAGGGAAATACTGCACCATATGTGCAGCAGACAAAGTCCAGGGCACCGAGTAAATAGTGCCAAGGGAATTAATATGTGTGTGTGTGTGTGTGTGTGTGTGTGTGTGTGTGTGTGTGTGTGTGTGTGTGTGTGTGTGTGTGTGCGCGTGTGTGTGTGGGTGTTTGTCTGTGTGTGAGTGTGTGTGTGTGTGTGTGTGTGTGTGTGTGTGGGTGTTTGTCTGTGTGTGTGTGTGTGTGTGTGTGTGTGTGTGTGTGTGTGTGTGTGTGTGTGTTTGTCTATGTGTGTGTGAGTGTGTGTGTGTGTGTCTGTGTGTGAGTGTGTGTGTGTGTGTGTGTGTGTGTGTGGGTGTTTGTCTGTGTGTGAGTGTGTGTGTGTGTGTGTGTGTGTGAGTGTGTGTGTGTGTGTGTGTGTGTGTGTGTGTGTGTGTGTGTGTGTGTGTGTGTGTGTGTCTGTGTGTGAGTGTGTGTGTGTGTGTGTGTGTGTGTGGGTGTTTGTCTGTGTGTGTGTGTGTGTGTGTGTGTGTGTGTGAGTGTGTGTGTGTGTGTGTGTGTGTGTGGTTGAGAAAGAGAAGGGGGGCAGCATGTTTGCTGAATTTATTTTAAACAGTAAAATCAGTAAGAGTAAAATCATTTCTTTGTATCTTTGTTGTCTGCTGCGTGTGTGTCAGGATTAGACTGGTGGTCTACACTGGTGGTCTGCGTGCGTATCAGGATTAGACTGGTGGTCTAGACTGGTGGTCTACACTGGTGGTCTGCGTGCGTATCAGGATTAGACTGTGGTCTGCGTGCATATCAGGATTAGACTGGTGGTCTACACTGGTAGTCTGCGTGCGTATCAGGATTAGACTGGTGGTCTATACTGGTGGTCTGTGTGTATATCAGGATTAGGCTGGTGGTCTTCTCTGCAAGTTTGATGCTTTCTCTTTAACAGATTCGTCTTCTGACTGACATTCAAAATGACTTTCTGTGACATTCAGGGCAGTGAGGACAGTCAAATCTAAAATAGTACACAAACAAACCAACCAACGTCATTCATCAGAGAGAGCTGAACACCCCTCACCATGGGCCAGACGTCCTAGCTGCCTTAAAGCCCAATGCCTCCCCAAAAATGATTCACAAAGAAATGTTTTTCTTGATCGTTATAAAGAAAGTAAATATCTGTGCTGAGAGGAATACTCTCTCGTGAATGGAGCCTCGAGTTCAAGAGAATCCGAGGGTGAGATTCGGATTATATTTATGTGTGGGTGAGATTAGGATATTATTTATCTTGTTTCAGTATCATTGGAGTCACTTTAAGGCCTCACCCTAACAAGAACAGTAATATAATGTGTGTGTGTGTGTGTGTGAGAGAGAGAGAGAGAGAGAGAGAGAGGGATATTTTGCCCTAATGAATGGCCTTTGCAGAGCAAACAGGAGCTCTGTGGTGCTGTGTAATAGAGTTTGGACTGCGGTGGTGGGGTGCCTCAGGGGGGCGCTCTAGCGCTCCAGGTTGGTTTGGTACATTAATAGGGGATTAGCATGGACAGGGCTCAGAGGATCAGCCCCGCACATTTGAGGAGATTAATGGAGTGTGGCATTATTACACCTGAGGGGGGAGACTGGTGTGCTGTCTGGCAGACTAAACTCATGCTGCAACTCCAGGGGTTCTGAGAAAGATAGAAAGAAAGAAAGCAAGCAAGAAAGAAGGAGAGATGGAGAGAGAGAAGGAGAGGTAGAGAGAGAGAAGGAGAGGGAGAGGTAGAGAGAGAGAGGGGAGAGATGGCGAGAGAAGGAGAGGTAGAGAGAGAGAGAAGGAGAAGTAGAGAGACAGAGGGAGAGTTAGGGAGAGGGAAAGGGAGAGAGGTAGAGTTAGGGAGAGAGGGACTGAGAGAGAGAGAGAGGTAGAGTTAGGGAGAGCATGAGGTGGTGGCTACAGAACGTCTCTCCCTTCATCCCTGCAGGTTTCTTCATTACAGCCCATAATCACATTATCCAACATCTCACTATCGGGTTTACTAGGAGGGTTGAAACTTGGGTGCCACTGGAGACACAAGTGGTCCTTTAATAGAGTGAACCAGGAAATTATGTGCTAGCTATTTCAGTAGCTTCTCTGTTTGAAGTCAGCTCAGCAGTACTGACTAAGCAAAAAAGCTCTTTCAGGTTGCAACAAAAATGTTTTGTGCATGTGAAATATCCCTCACATGAACCGTATATTCTGTTGTGTGAGCTTTCAAATCTCTCACGTGAGCTGTAGATCCTGTCAGGTGAGCTGTCAGATCTTTTACGTGAGCTGTCAGATCTTTTACGTGAGCTGTAGATCATGTCGTGTGAGCTGTCAGATATTTCACGTGAGCTGTAGATCATGTCGTGTGAGCTGTCAGATCTCTCACGTGAGCTGTAGATCATGTCGTGTGAGCTGTCAGATCTTTCATGTGAGCTGTAGATCATGTCGTGTGAGCTGTCAGATCTTTCACGTGAGCTGTAGATCATGTCGTGTGAGCTGTCAGATCTCTCACGTGAGCTGTAGATCATGTCATGTGAGCTGTCAGATCTTTCACGTGAGCTGTAGATCCTGTCATGCGAGCTGTCAGATCTCTCACGTGAGCTGTAGATCCTGTCATGTGAGCTGTCAGATCTCTCACGTGAGCTGTAGATCATGTTGTGTGAGCTTTCAGATCTCTCACGTGAGCTGTAGATCATGTTGTGTGAGCTTTCAGATCTCTCACGTGAGCTGTAGATCCTGTCATGTGAGCTGTCAGATCTTTCACGTGAGCTGTAGATCCTGTCATTTGAGCTGTCAGATCTCTCACGTGAGCTGTAGATCATGTTGTGTGAGATTTCAGATCTCTCACGTGAGCTGTAGATCCTGTCATGTGAGCTGTCAGATCTTTCACGTGAGCTGTAGATCCTGTCATGTGAGCTGTCAGATCTCTCACGTGAGCTGTAGATCATGTGTGTGAGCTGTCAGATCTCTCACGTGAGCATTGCTGCTGTGAGTCTGCTGGTGAGCACGATCTCCAGCTTTCAGACCATCATTTCTGGACAAAGTTCAGGGTTGAAAGATTTTCTTGCCAGTTCATCGGTGTCATGTGTGGTGTGACTGATCAGCGTGAGTTGGCTACATACTAACGTCCCCTAACAAAGCACCTCCACCCACTCCTCCATCCTCTCCTCCTCCACCTTCTCCTCCATCCCTCCTTCACCCCCTCTTCCACCTCCTCCACCACCTCCTCCTCCTCCTCCCACTAATGCATCTCCATGCTTTGTTAATCCAACCCCTCAGACTCAGCGTGCTCCCTACACCTCCTCCAGATAAACGCTGTGTTGCTGCTTCACGTGAGAACGCTGCGTAATAACGGACCGGGCAGCACCGTTAGAACCTCACACGCCTGTGCTGTTGTCAGGGAGACGGGAGAACGCACATCTGAACCTGGTGTCTAAAGTAGATCAGGTGGAAGAAAATGTTTCTTGCTGTTCCTGTGGACCTGAGAATATACTGACCTGTTCTGTTTAAACAAATGCACTCTTCACCTTCATCAGTCCAGCTCCTCTTCCTCCTGCATGTCTGCATCATCATCCTCACTCCCAGTAGGCCTGCATGAACACTCCTACATGGATACTTTAATTTTTTCTTTTGGGACCCCCCCAATCCACACACACACACACACACACACACACACACACACACACACACACACACACACACACACACACACACACACACACACACACATGCACCCTGCTGGTGTGGTATTGCTCAGTACTCTGACATTTTGTTCTGAAGTAACCAATCACAGTGAGGTATGTATGAGCTCCACCCCTCCCACCACCACCCTCCTCCACCAGTACTACACCCTTACATTAGGCTCAGTCATGAGGTCTTAGCTGACCTCCACCTGACTGTGAAAGACTGCTTCCATTCCTCATGCCTGACTCCTGTATTACTATTGCATCTCTCTATGTAATTTATAATGTACTTAAAAGATGTTTTATGTAAATGGAGCTCCTGGTAATCTTGCTTAATGTTCTGTGTTATTCTGTAATGGACTGTTATGTTTTTATCTTTTTGAATTTCTTTTCTCTGCTGGGTGTGATATATCTGCAGTCTGTACCAGCTCCAAGTAGCCTAGTCTATCATTTTTAAGTTTTAAAATTGTTTTCTGCTGAGAATTGTTTGAACAATGGCATTTCATATTTTACATTTGATAATAAATGTTTAAAAAGTGATTTTTATTTCTTTTTGGCATTCATTGCTTTGACTGTGTTACTGCAGCACGCCAGCCTGCTGTCATATGACCAGGCTCAGACACAGCCATCACTTCTGAATCTTACAGCCAAAGAGCTCAGAGCGCACAGGCAGTAAATACCAGCCTGGTGAGGTGCATTCTGGGATGGTAAACCAGGCCTGGTGGGGACAGTATCAGCTCCACATGCTGAGCTTGGACATGGGGTTCAGGAACGTGGTCAAGGTTGTCTTAGTCCCCTCTCAGTCCCACGTTTAAACATGTGCATTCAAATCTGTTAGATGTTGTCTCATCTTCATAAGCAACATAGCTCTTACCCTTTAAAGCCCTGATCAGGACGCCCCTGGGACGGACACGGTGTGGGGACATTGGAGCAGCAGGGACGGTTCTGAGAGGCGGTTGTGGGCGGGGCGCCAGACACAGGTATCAGGGGGTCATGTAAGATATCTGATCCTGGTTCTGGATATCTGACTTCACCCCTGACCCCACCCACAAGCCCTCTGCTTTCTGCAGTTGTGCTCGCATGTGGGCCTGAGTTGGCTCGGTTTGTGCTTGCACCCTGGTGGGGTCAACGTGTGTGTCCAGCTTTGTGGCGTGCTCTGGTGTGGTGTGGTGTGCTCTGTGGTGTGCTCTGGTGTGCTCTGGTGTGTGCTCTGTGGTGTAGGGTGCTCTGTTGTGTGGTGTGGTGTGGGGTGCTCTGTGGTGTGGTGTGGTGTGCTCTGGTGTGTGCTCTGTGGTGTAGGGTGCTCTGTGGTGTGGTGTGGTGTGGGGTGCTCTGCGGTGTGGTCTGTGTGGGGTGTGGTGTGGGGTGCTCTGTGGTGAGGTGTGGGGTGCTCTGTTGTGTGGTGTGGTGTGGTGTGGGGTGCTGTGCGGTGTGCTCTGTGTGGCATGTGGTGTGGGGTGCTCTGTGGTGAGGTGTGGGGTGCTCTGTTGTATGGTGTGGTGTGGTGTGGGGTGCTGTGCGGTGTGCTCTGTGTGGGGTGTGGTGTGGGGTGCTCTGTGGTGTGGTGTGGTGTGCTCTGGTGTGTGCTCTGTGGTGTAGGGTCCTCTGTGGTGTGGTGTGGTGTGGGGTGCTCTGCGGTGTGGTCTGTGTGGGGTGTGGTGTGAGGTGCTCTGTGGTGAGGTGTGGGGTGCTCTGTTGTGTGGTGTGGTGTGGGGTGCTGTGCGGTGTGCTCTGTGTGGGGTGTGATGTGGGGTGCTCTGTGGTGAGGTGTGGGGTGCTCTGTTGTGTGGTGTGGGGTGTGCTCTGTGTGGGGTGTGGTGTGAGGTGCTCTGTGGTGAGGTGTGGGGTGCTCTGTTGTGTGGTGTGGGGTGCTGTGCGGTGTGCTCTGTGTGGGGTGTGGTGCAGTAGCGAACCGTGACCTTTAAACCTGGGCCCGCTACCCCCCCCCCCCTCCCCCCCGAAATTTTTTTTTTCCTTTCTTAATAAACTAAATAAAGAAAAACTGAGACGACAGTACAGCTTTAAAAACGCAATAAACAATAATATCTGTACTAGATAACATCTTAAGCAAAATAAGTTTCCAAACAAAATAAGGTTCACAGCTCCGTGGTTCTCGGAAGCGGAATATGTAAACAACGCGCACGAGGACGTCAAAGGGATGAATCGAAACTAGCTAGCGATGGTGCTAACGACAGCTAGCGTCGCCACAGCGGGCGGAAATTATCATACAGTTAAGCCCGCCCACTAAGAGAGAAGATATGATTGGTCAATTTTGCTGTCATTTGAAACTGGTATTGCGCTGAATTATAACTGCCAGGCCCTCTGTAAACGAACAGCGGGCATCACAGTCCTGATAGGGGGAGACACAGGCTCACAGGCTTCCACTCAACCCCTCACCTTCCAACACAGATTGAATAGACACGGGTGAATATTTTATTTGCTTATATTTTTGTAATTGTTTAGATGTCGAATGTCAAACTGTAAGTAGATCAAATAAAATTGGATAATTATATATATAATGCTTTAAGAATATTTTAGGCCCTCTGAGAGGGCGTAGAGGGCCCTGACGGTTCCCCACTGGTGTGGTGTGGGGTGCTCTGTGGTGAGGTGTGGGGTGCTCTGTTGTGTGGTGTGGGGTGCTGTGCGGTGTGCTCTGTGTGGGGTGTGGTGTGGGGTGCTCTGTGGTGAGGTGTGGGGTGCTCTGTTGTGTGGTGTGGTGTGGTGTGGGGTGCTGTGCGGTGTGCTCTGTGTGGGGTATGGTGTGGGGTGCTCTGTGGTGTGGTGAGCTCTGAGCTCCTTCTGCCTGTCATGGCTCCAGCGTGTTTACATGTGGGATGTAACTTAGACTACCAGAGTCTGAACTCTGCGACATCAGCCAGGACAGAGACCCACGTTACTATGAGGTCTTCACATTTGTACATGTGCTCTTGTGAACAGTGGTAGAATCATTGCTGGATTGAACTAGACAGGAAGTGTTAACCTACTGCTGTAATAAACCTGCGCTGGAACAGATCCGCAAACAACTGTAGTTTAGACGGATCACACTGGATGAAAATGTAATAGAGGTGAACCCCTCTGTGTAGCCACAGCAGAACGCTGGGTGAAGACACACACTGCTGTCTGGCACTGAGACAAACAGCTTATACAAACTGCCACTGAAAGACAAAACTAAATATGAAAAGACATTTGGAGGATTCTGTGGGTGTGTGCACATGTGCGTGTGTGTGAGTGAGTGTGTGTGTGTGTGTGTGTGCGTGTGTGTGTGTGTGTGTGTGTGTGTGTGTGCGTGTGTGTATGTGTGTATGTGTGTGTGTGTGTGTGTGTGTGTGTGTGTGTGTGTGCGCGTGTGTGTGTGTGTGTGTGTGTGTGTGTGTGTGCGTGTGTGCGTGTGTGCGTGTGTGTGTGTGTGTGCGTGTGTGTGTGTGTGTGTGTGTGTGTGTGTGTGTGTGTGTGTGTGTGTGTATGTGTGTGGGTCAGTAGGTGCTTGGTTGTGTGTGAAAGACAGAGAGAGAAGAACCATTATATAGTCATGGAATAATATATGCTGATCAGTCTGAGTCTATTTTTGAGACACAACACAGCTTGTTCAGCGAAGCTCCCAGACAGCCCGGGTGAGGTAGTCAGTTACAGACACAGTGAGGTAGTCAGAGTTACAGACACAGTGAGGTAGTCAGTTACAGACACAGTGAGGTAGTCGGAGTTACAGACACAGTGAGGTAGTCAGGCTTACAGATACAGTGAGGTAGTCAGTTACAGACACAGTGAGGTAGTCAGAGTTAAAGACACAGTGAAGTAGTCAGGCTTACAGATACAGTGAGGTAGTTAGTTACAGACACGGTGAGGTAGTCAGGCTTACAGACACAGTGAGGCAGTCAGGCTTACAGACAAAGTGAGGTAGTCAGGCTTACAGACACAGTGAGGCAGTCAGGATTACAGACATAGTGAGGTAGTCAGGCTTACAGATAAAGTGAGGTAGTCAGGCTTACAGACACAGTGAGGTAGTCAGAGTTACAGACACAGTGAGGTAGTCAGGCTTACAGATACAGTGAGGTAGTCAGGCTTACAGACACAGTGAGGTAGTCAGGCTTACAGACACAGTGAGGTAGTCAGAGTTACAGACACAGTGAGGTAGTCAGGTGCTCCATCCCAGACTTAAGACTCATATTTCAGTCTCTATGTAAAGTTCAATCTTCTTTTACAGCAGTGAGCATGTGGCGGGGTTGGGTGGGGGGGCAACAGTTGCTGGGCTGCAGTCGCCAGGCCAACGCTGCCTCTGACATGCCCGCTTGATTGCTGTGGTGATTGTGGGTCACAGGCAGGGCTGCGTGATACTGATTTGCTTCTGAAGGGCAGCAGGTGATGGATCAGGTGTGGGGGAGCGTGCGCATGTAGATTCTCTGTGATCGTAATGGCACCGGGGCGAGAGGAGGTCGGCCTCACTCTGATCGTCTGAGCTGGTGTTTACTGGCCATATGTACAGGCCACCTCCACTAGGGCCAGGCGGGTTCCATGGTGAGGAGGAAGAGGAGGTGAGGAGGAAGATGAGGTGAGGAGGTGAAGGGAGGAGAGGCAGTCTGTGATCAATCGACCTGAGAATAAACTGCTTGGGAATATTTAATGAAAACTTAAGTGCGGTGTGTCTGTTGTTTTATTGACGAGTATACGAGCCTACGGAGCTTTAAAACACAGTTTCCACACCAAGCTCACCGCCACCCTCTGACAGTGCTGTCGCCCCAGCACACACGTGTCTTCCTCCTCCTCTTCCTCTTCTTTCAGTGCAGAAGCAGCTTTGTTTACGTGGTGAAGACGCTAACGAGCAGAGCAGCGTGGGTCAGGCCATGACGAGCCATGTCTTATCACGGCTCAATTATACGCAGGGGTGTAAAACATCCCACTGCCTTATTTAGATGGTGTGATTTAGTCCTGACAGAAGACTGAATTAGGGAGAGAGGGGAAATTGGTTTCCACTATCTCAGTGCAAACACAGACGCTGACACCTGCATTCACGTTGCACCCGCTTCACGTTAGGGTGATAATGCCCCCGATAAAGTAAATGTGTACTGGGACTTATTTATTTATTTGCTTATTTATCTAGCAACTGGTTAGTATTCCAGTCACATTTCGGTTTCATGGCACCGTGTGCTGTCTCCCGCTCTGGAAACCACAACAGTGCACTGGAGAGGGAACCAGGCAGTGTGACTTCATAAGAAACAGTATAGAGGGGCGTGGCTTCACAGTGGCCGGAGACTGGGACACGCCCCTTTACATCTTCACAATGGCTGGAGACTGGGACACGCCCCTTTACATCTTCACAATGGCTGGAGACTGGGACACGCCCCTTTACATCGCTGGAAACTGGGACACGCCCCTTTACATCTTCACAATGGCTGGAGACTAGGACACGCCCCTTTACATCTTCACAATGGCTGGAGACTGGGACACGCCCCTTTACTACATCTTCACAGAGGCTGGCAAGTGGAACACTGCTGTACTGCTTCTGGTCCTAATGCATTCATCTCTTTGATAATTGGCTTGGAGCAGAATCCACATCAGGTGTGATGTGTCCCAAGTCAAACTGCAACTGTTTATATTCTAAACAAATCAACTTGCAAAACCCATTTTATCATCTGACAGATAAAAGCAAATATCAGCTTATTGTTTAGAGAAACAAAACGAGCATCAGATAAGGATATCTCTGAGTGTGGCACTGGAAAAGATGAGTTACACACACTCACACACACACACACACACACACACACACACTTACATACACACACACACACACGTATGCACACATAGATACACATGCATACACTCACATTTAAAGTGTAAGAGATTAAAAGAAACTCTTTGGGATTTAAGGGATATGAGATATATGTTTCAGGAGGTGGGGTCTGTGTTTCAGGAGGAGTGGTTTCTGCCCTTGGGGTGTGTTGCTGTCTGTCTGACATGCTGGTGGACAGTGAGACAGTGTGAAAGCCCCACTACCCCAGGCCAATCAGAATCATGTATATAAAAGCCCCACCTTCTAGGCCAATCAGAATTATGTATTTAAAAGCCCCACCTTCTAGGCTAGGCCAATCAGAATTATGTATTTAAAAGCCCCACCTTCTAGGCCAATCAGAATCATGTGTATAAAAGCCCCACTTTCTGGGCCAATCAGAATCATGTGTATAAAAGCCCCACTTTCTAGGCCAATCAGAATTATGTGTGTAAAAGTCCCACCCTCTAGGCCAAAACACAGCTACAACAGAATATCAGCATCCATGTCAAAAACACAAACAAACAATAACAACAACCATAATAATAACCCTGTATGTTTATTGAATTGGAATTAAATGATTGATTTTCTAGCCAAAATAATTTTACTACTAAGTGAAATTTGCAGTACTAATTAGAATTCCATGGCATTACAATTCCATGGCACATGTGTTTCTTCCTTCTGGGCCTCGTTAATTATGGGATCGTATATGCGATATGAAGGCAAAGTGGAGATTTGTAGAGACTCTCGGGCAGGATTCTGTGTCTCCCTGAGGCTGCTGAGCTCATGGAGTAACTCCCATATCCAAACAGCTCGCCAGCTCACCCCGATGAGCAAATGACCCTCCTCACGCTGATGGACGAGAACGCGTTACCCAACTACAGCTTTCACTAGAACCACGAGACAAAGCAGTACAACTCTTCTGCTGGTTCTGTTGGTTACCGGGAATTCTGATGGTACGTTTTCTGTGTGGGTGTGGCCAGTGACGGGGGAGGAGTTTGTGTCCAGGTCAGGTAGGCTGCAGCGTGTTAAGGCTGAATGGTTGTGATTGTTCTGGGAGAGGCTGTATGTGACAGTGACAGGCACACAGCCCATCCTGAAATAAAGGTGTTAATGGTGATGACTGAAGAGAGCAGCAGTGTTGGCGTGTGACTCTCTGCCTGTCTGGAGTGTCTCACTATGACTATGATATCACCCTAAGCTTGTGTTGTCCCACACTCCCACTCCACACTTTACTCTGTCCTACTACACTCCTCCTACTACACTACTACACCCCCCCACTACACTCCTCCTACTACACTACTACACTCACCCACTACACTCCTCCTATTACACTACTACATTCTCCCTACTACACTCCTCCTATTACACTACTACACTCCCCCTACTACACTCCTCCTACACTCCTCCTATTACACTACTACACTCCCCCTACTACACTCATCCTACTATACTCCTCCTATTACACTATTACACTCTCCCTACTACACTCCTACTACACTCCTCCTATTACACTACTACACTCTCCCTACTACACTCCTCCTACTACACTCCTCCTATTACACTACTACACTCCTCCTACTACACTCTCCCTACTACAGTCCCCCTACTACACTCCTCCCACTACACTCCTCCTACTACACTCCCCCTACTACACTCCTCCTACTACACTTCTCCTACTACACTCCTCCCACTACACTCCTCCTACTCCTCCTACTACACCCTTCTACACTCCTCCCACTACACTCCCCCTACTACACTCTTCTCACTACACTCCTCCTACTACACTCCTTCTCTTCCACCAGATCCCCTGTCAGCACTGGCTCTCCTGGGCTCAACACTGCTTGAAAACACACAGTCTGTGCTTTAATTAGTTTGTTTCATACAGAACACACAGCCTCCTTCTGCTCCACCCCAGGGTCTCCTCCACCCCAGGGTCTCCTCCACCCCAGGTTGTACTGGAGCTCCCCCTCCAGGGCTTCAGACTTCACACCTGCAGAGGCTCCTCGTCTACACCCCGAACCCCTCTACCCCACCCAGAAACTGCACTACACCCAGAACCCCTCTACCCCACCCAGAAACTGCACTACACCCAGAACCCCTCTACCCCACCCAAATGCACTACACCCAGAACCCCTCTACCCCACCCAGAAACTGCACTACACCCAGAACCCCTCTACCCCACCCAAATGCACTACACCCAGAACCCCTCTACCCCACCCAGAACCTGCACTACACCCAGAACCCCTCTACCCCACCCAGAACCTGCACTACACCCAGAACCCCTCTACCCCACCCAGAACCTGCACTAGACCCAGAACTCCTCTCCTACACCCAGATCTCCTCTACTACATCCAGAACCTCTGTACTATATCCAGAACCCCTCTACTACACCCACATTGTGCCAAAATTCTGAAAGCTTTATTCATGGTGCCAGGAGTAACTACTCACTATATTGAAGTGTAGGTGTTAAACTCCAAGGATAGACCTCTTAAAACGAGAGAGGGAATAAAAGTTGTATTCCAGTAGGAAAGTGATGTATTAGAGCAGGCCGTGTGTAATGGGCACCTTCTGAAATACAGCGCTGGTGTGATGATGGGTTCACCTGAGCTTTCATGGTCTCCTCCTTCAGGAGCAGCTGTCGTGTGTTTGTTTGAAATAGACTCAAACTGAGGCAAAATTAACAGGCTAAATAACACAAATGATCAAAGCGATTGCTAATGTAAGATAAATCTGGCACCATTCCTCATTTGTTAATGATGCACACGTTAATTTTAATGATAACACGTTTTCATAGTGCATACACTGTGCATACATACATTACATACATTAATTTCTGCCAAAGAGTGTGTGTGTTTGTGTGTGTGTGTGTGTGTGTGTGTGGGGAGTGGTCCTTGAAGAGTCTCCAATATCAAACATAAACAATCAATCTGAACTAAAATAGAGGAGAAAGAAATATAACAGCCCTCTATAACTGGACCTGGAGCTGTAACTACAATGTTCAACTTCTCTCATATGTGTGTGTGTGTGTGTGTGTGTGTGTGTGTGTGTGTGTGTGTGTGTGTGTGTGTGTGTGTGTGAGTCGAGCTCCTGTGTGGCATATCATGGTCTGTTGATAGCTCTGTATGCCGTGTAGTAACTCACTACTGCAAACATAAAATAACTAGCACACTGACGGTCACTCTGATAAATTTAGTTATGACTGTTCTTTGTTATGTGTGGTATGTGTGTGTGTGGGGGGGTGTATTTATATGTCTGTGTGTGTGTGTGTGTGTGTGTGTGTGTGTGGGGGTACGTGTGTGAGTGTGTGTGCGTGTGTGTGGGTACGTGTGTAAGCTCATCCACCCTTCACGTCCCTCTCTGTGGTTTCCTGAAGCAGTGTCTCAGTGTGAGAGAGGAGTGGTATGTACGTGTGTGTGTGTGTGTGTGTGTGTGTGTGTGTGCATGTGTGTGTGTGTGTGTGTGTGTGTGTGTCTCAGTGTGAGAGAGGAGTGGTACGTGTGTGTGTGTGTGTGTGTGTGTGTGTGTGAGTGTGTGTGTGTGTGTGCATGTGTGTGTGTGTGTGTGTGTGTGTGTGTGTCTCAGTGTGAGAAAGGAGTGGTACGTGTGTGTGTGTGTGTCTCAGTGTGAGAGAGGAGTGGTATGTACGTGTGTGTGTGTGTGTGTGTGTGTGTGTGTGTGTGTGTGTGTGTGTGTGTGCATGTGTGTGTGTGTGCGTGTGTGAGTGTGTGTGTATGTGTGTGTGTCTCAATGTGAGAGAGGAGTGGTACGTGTGTGTGTGTGTGTGCGTGTGTGTGTGTGTCTCAGTGTGAGAGAAGAGTGGTATGTGTGTGTGTGTGTGTGTGTGTGTGTGTGTGTGTGTGTGTCAGTGTGAGAGAGGAGTGGTAACTCGTGTCCTGTCTGTCCTGCTCCTCCCACCATCTCTGTCACCTTTACTCCACCAGTCCTCCCACGTCTCTCTCACTCTGTCCCACTCCCTCGCTCTCTCTATTTTTGTCGTTCTCTTTCTCTCTCTGTATCTGTCCATTCAATTTCAGTTTCAGCTCAAGGTATCTTTACTGACGTGACTATACCAGGAACAGTTTTGCCAAAGCAAACAAATTTTAACTGAATAAGACAATTAACATAAACTGTAATACATTTAACAAATATAAACTATATTAACATTTAAGAACAAATGAAACAAAAGGAAGAAATAAAAAAATGACAATACGTATAATAACCTAGATAATTGTAATAAAAACAGAAAATATATGACTAGGATAAAGCATAATTTTCTGCAGTCAGAGTTAGTGTAGAGTTGTGTTGGGTGTGGTAGTGTAGAGTTGTGCTGGGTGTGGTAGTGTAGAGTTATGTTGGGTGTGGTAGTGTAGAGTTGTGTTGGGTGTGGTAGTGTAGAGTTGTGTTGGGTGTGGTAGTGTAGAGTTGTGTTGGGTGTGGTAGTGTATATTTGTGCTGGGTGCAGTATTGTAGAATTGTGTTGGATGTGTTAATGTAGAGTTGTGTTGGGTGAACTAGTGTAGAATTGTGTTGGGTATGGTAATGTAGACTTGTGTTGTGTGTGGTAGTGTAGAATTGTGTTGGGTATGGTAATGTAGTTGTGTTGGATGTGATAGTGTAGAATTGTGTTGGGTATGGTAATGTAGTTGTGTTGGATGTGATAGTGTAGAGTTGTGCTGGGTATGGTAGAGTAGAGTTGTGCTGGGTATGGTAGAGAAGAGTTGTGTTGGGTATGGTAGTGTAGAGTTGTGCTGGGTGTGGTAGTGTAGAATTGTGTTGGGTATGGTAATGTAGTTGTGTTGGATGTGATAGTGTAGAGTTGTGCTGGGTATGGTAGAGTAGAGTTGTGCTGGGTATGGTAGAGTAGAGTTGTGTTGGGTATGGTAGTGTAGAGTTGTGCTGGGTGTGGTAGTGTAGAGTTGTGCTGGGTGTGGTAGTGTAGAGTTGTGTTGGGTATGGTAGAGTAGAGTTGTGTTGGGTATGGTAGTGTAGAGTTGTGCTGGGTATGGTAGAGTAGAGTTGTGTTGGGTATGGTAGTGTAGAGTTGTGCTGGGTATGGTAGAGTAGAGTTGTGCTGGGTGTGGTAGTGTAGAGTTGTGTTGGGTATGATAATGTAGAGTTGTGTTGGGTATGGTAGTGTAGAGTTGTGCTGGGTGTGGTAGTGTAGAGTTGTGTTGGGTATGGTAGTGTAGAGTTGTGTTGGGTATGATAATGTAGAGTTGGGTTGGGTATGGTAGTGTAGAGTTGTGTTGGGTGTGGTAGTGTAGAGTTGTGCTGGGTGTGGTAGTGTAGAGTTGTGTTGGGTATGGTAGTATAGAGTTGTGCTGGGTGTGGTAGTGTAGAGTCTGGGTGTGGTAGTGTAGAGTTGTGTTGGGTATGGTAGTGTAGAGTTGTGCTGGGTGTGGTAGTGTAGAGTTGTGTTGGGTATGGTAGTGTAGAGTTGTGTTGGGTATGATAATGTAGAGTTGGGTTGGGTATGGTAGTGTAGAGTTGTGTTGGGTGTGGTAGTGTAGAGTTGTGCTGGGTGTGGTAGTGTAGAGTTGTGTTGGGTATGGTAGTGTAGTGTTGTGCTGGGTGTGGTAGTGTAGAGTCTGGGTGTGGTAGTGTAGAGTTGTGTTGGGTATGGTAGTGTAGAGTTGTGCTGGGGGTGGAAGTGTAGAGTTGTGCTGGGTGTAGTAGTGTAGAGTTGTGTTGGGTATGGTAGTGTAGAGTTGTGCCGGGTGTGGTAGTGTAGAGTCTGGGTGTGGTAGTGTAGAGTTGTGTTGGGTATGGTAGTGTAGAGTTGTGCTGGGGGTGGTAGTGTAGATAAGAAATTTGTAATTTGTGATCAATTCTGCCCCGCATGATTAAATTGGTGGGGTTTTTTTTTTTGCATTTTAGTCTTGCAGGATTCTGCATGCAGTGACTCTGTAGGACACGTCTCATCTGTTTTTCTCTTTGTTTTTCTCTCTCTCTCTCTTCTCATCTCTCTCTCTTTCTGCTCATCTTTCTCTCTCTTCCCACCTGTCTCTCTATTCTTCTTTCATTTCTTGGTATAAACTAATGGTTTTGTCTATGAATTATTTGGCCCATAATTCTTTGCGCTGCAGTCATATGCTGTCTGACGCTGTTCTCCTGGGTTCTGCTAAGTGTCCGACGAGCTCACTCCCACCCTCAAGAGAGTCCTAGCTAGAGAGCGCACAGATGGCCAAAGAGCACAGAGGGAAAGAGGAGAGGAGAGGAGAGGAGATTCAGAGAAGGGATTAAGAGGAACCACCTCATCTGCTTGGTGTTCAGAGACTCTCCGGAGGCCGGACTCTGGAGGGGGAATTTGCTGTTCTCTCCTTCACTCTCTGTGCTGTAGGAGGAACTCCCCAGCTGCTGTCAGACCCGAGCAGAGTCTCAGAACACACGCCGCAAGCTGCCACATCCGCACTGCTCACTTCATGGACTTCCTCTCCTCCATCATGTGGTTTTAGAGTCCTGTTCCAAGGGTGAACCTGTTACTATTCACAAATATCCTCTCATTTCAACAGTCTGCACACTCATGCATGTGTGCCCTCACACACACCTGTACGTGCTCACACACACAGATTCACACACAGCCAAACATCTGTGTGTTTCAGGGTGACATGCTGCTTGGACCAATTGCCTCTCCATCTCTTTCTGTCTCTCATTCTTATTCTCTCTCTCTCTCTCTCTCTCTCTCTCTCTCCCTCTTTCTCCCTCTCTCTCTCTCTCTCTCTCTCTCTCTTTTACTCTTTCTCTCCTTATAGCTCCAGTCCTGGTACATTACTGGCAAAATTTGTAAGTCCAACATAAAATAAAAATAATAAATAAAAGGAATAAATAAGCCCTGCATAATTTTTGTTGGTTTTACCCAATTTTTCTCTATGGGGAAAAAAAAATCAAATAATTATGTATATACTGTATATGTAATATCCCAGTGTCTTATTGTGACGTGGAAAGCTATTAGCACAATCAGCATTATAAACGTTCTAGAGGCAATGACAGGGGAGGAGAGGAGAGGAGAGGAGAGGGGAGGAGAGGAGAGGAGAAGAGAATGGAGGGGAAGAGAGAGGAGGAGAGGAGTTTACGCTGTTGCCTCCTCACCCACTTTGGTTTGAGTTGGTCGGTCAGTTTAGTTGGCAAATTCCCCTCCAACATGTCTGCTCTATGACATGTCTGCTCTCCAACATGTCTGCTCTATAACATGTCTGCTCTCCAACATGTCTGCTCTCCAACATGTCTGCTCTATAACATGTCTGCTCTATAACATGTCTGCTCTCCAACATGTCTGCTTTTGTCAGCTTCTTCCCCTCTGGGATGGGGTAGGACAAAACCCTCCCACTGTGTGTGCTGATATGCTGACATCACTTCCTGTTTTCTCCTCAGGCCTCCCCACACTACCAGGGTCATTGTTGCAATGTATCATGGGAAAGGATGATGCTTGTCTTGATTCTGATTTGCTGGTTATGGTAGTTAATGGCTCTCACGGATGAATTTAATGACTGAAATAATGAGGTGATGCGAGCTTTGGGCTCTGTGCATATTACATTTCTGTATATGGGACAATGTTCCTGTATGTATGATTATGTTTCTGTATGTGAGGTTGTGGTTCTGTATGTAGAGTTATGGTTCTGTACGTGAGGTTATGGTTTTGTATGTAGAGTTATGGTTCTGTATGTGAGGTCATGGTTCTGTACATGAGGTTATGGTCCTGTATGTGAGGTTATGGTACAGTATGTAGGGTTATGGTTCTGTATGTGAGGTTATGGTCCTGTATGTGAGGTCATGGTTGTGTATGTAGGGTTATGGTCCTGTATGTGAGGTCATGGTTGTGTATGTAGGGTTATGGTCCTGTATGTGAGGTCATGGTTGTGTATGTAGGGTTATGGTCCTGTATGTGAGGTCATGGTTGTGTATGTAGGGTTATGGTCCTGTATGTGAGGTCATGGTTGTGTATGTAGGGTTATGGTGCTGTATGTGAGGTCATGGTTGTGTATATATGATTATGTTTCTGTACGTGAGGTTATGGTTCTGTATATTAGGTCATGGTTCTGTATGTTTGGTTGTTTTTTCAACGTTTGATTATTGTTCCCTATTTGTGATTTCTGTTCTAACAGTGGGACTACAAGCGATGACCTGATTCTGAAATGTCAACTTGTGTGAAGTTAAAACATGACTGTCATAATGCTTTCTCACCCGCCCTCAAATGGTCACATTTCCCTCCCACATGACAATACGCCATTACTGAGCAGGGTGTGCGCAACGAAGCGATGCTAGTGTCCGTGCGGACACGCTGGTCCCTCATTACAAACCACGGTAGACCGAAGAGGAACCATTAACGGTCTGGCTCAAACCTGTGAATAGCGGAAACACTCTTTTGGGATAACAGCCTCAATTTGGTGTGTGTCGACGCTGTTTTGACCGTCTCAACGTGGTAACGCTGCTACAACACTGTGCTGTTCCTAGCAGATTGAGTCCGTGTTGGCCGTGACACGTGTTCGACTCTTTGACATTTGGGGACGTTTGTCGGTGGCGTCC
Source organism: Brachyhypopomus gauderio (assembly GCF_052324685.1). Taxonomy (NCBI): domain Eukaryota; kingdom Metazoa; phylum Chordata; class Actinopteri; order Gymnotiformes; family Hypopomidae; genus Brachyhypopomus; species Brachyhypopomus gauderio. Next base: position 19,412,566 of record NC_135218.1, on the reverse strand, counting down.
TTGTTCCTCAGACTTTAACTGGAAGCGCATAGTTGTATTTACTTAACATTCAGTCCAAACTATTGACTCTGGCGTGTCCCACTGCAATTATTCTGAATTCATAATTCATGAGAAGCAGGCCGCGAGCTAATTTAGAGATGCATGTCGAGTCGTGCGCTGCGCGTGCTTGTCAGTCCGCATCAAGGTAAACAGCCGTGGCTTGGAGGGGCGCGCGCAGCCTGCGGGGAGCCGCGTGCCGCGTGAAGTGGCTTTGTAGCGCGAGCGATATGAAAACAGCGCGATGAGCGCAGCGAGCAGGTGCGCGTGGCATGTCCACGTTCATTCAGACGCTGGTTTAACATCCCGCGAGAGACGACGACGCCGGCTTGGAATGACTAAGGCGGGAAGAGAGGAGCGCGAGCGGCGTGTTTAGTGCGCCGTCAGGTTCCTGTGTTTCTGTCAACTGCTTAGCAGTTCGAAGCGTTAGACCTGTTAACAGGTTATCGGTGTCTGCTTTATGAGCGCGCACGCAGGGCGCCTCGAGCGCAGCTCCGCGCGCGAGTTAGGTGAGCGCGACTGGGCCTGCGTAATGAGCCTCACGTGGAAGTCACGCGCGTAGTCAGCCTTGAGGGCGTGAGCGAGCGCGGGGCCGCGTGCGCAGATGCAGTTCTGCAGAGTCTTTGTGAAATTGGATATGTGCTTGTTATTCGCAACTCGGTGAGTGGTGAAGACATAGGTGTGTGTGTGTGTGTGTGTGTGTATGTGTGTGTGATTGGTTCAGACGTGACACATGTAGTGTATTCCTGTTGGTGGGGTGTGTGAGTGTAATCTCGAGCCTGACAGTCACACCGACACACTCCATTTACTATTCGTCCGTTTCTTGGATCTCCGATTCTCTTTCATCCTGCGCCCCGTGCGGTCCTCTCCCGTTCTCCTCTCATCTCAGACCTGCTCGCGCGCTCCGTCCTCTGCGCGTCGTTTATTACGGCGGTTTGTTCCTCTGAAAGGCGCGTGGAAGGGGAGATGCGCTCAGACTTGACCACAATGAATCAGAGATCAGAGAGCAGGCGAGCAGGACATGAGGGGGAATAGCATACATGATGAATGACTTCTCATGACCAGCCAGATTGAGGCCCAGAAAGAGGTGTGTGTGTGTGTGTGTGTGTGTGTGTGTGTGTGTGTGTGTGTGTGTGTGTGTGTGTGTGTGTGTGTGTGTGATCATAGCCCTAAAACAAATTCAAATCTATAAAAAATACAATGAATTGACATTAAATTTCACCACAACAAATAAATCTGGTCTTTTATCATACATGTGGGTTAGTGTGTTTAATCTGTGTGAATGTATACGTTTGTTTGTGTGTGTGTGTGTGTGTGTGTGTGTGTGTGTGTGTGTGTGTGTGTGTGTGTTTGTGTACTGGGACCTCTGGCAAATTGTGTTCTTCATCTGAACACACATGGTCTCTCAAACCTGAACTGACGGGGAAGATTGTTAATTGACTTCTAATGCACAATAGCAATCCAGATGCAGATGGTTTTTCCATAAATCAGAGGTGGGGTTTATTACCATACAGATAAGCTTCAGAAAATGTTTCTGTGTCAACAGTTCCACTGAAATCTAAAAAAGCAACTGGCACTCAGAATAGGGCAAAAATTGGAGTGGTGCTCCTGACACTGAAACACTGTAAAAGCCAACCATCAATGAGAGAGAGAGAGCGAGGGGGGGAGGAAAGGAGGGAGAGAGAGAGGGAATATGGCTGAGAGATTGAGAAAGTGGAGTCAAGTGGTTAAAGTTGAAAGACTGGTGTGATGGTTTTGATGGTTTGTGGTAACATTCATATCTATAAAATTTTCACTGTTAGAATTATGTATTAGAATCATTGTGGGGAAGTCAGTGTGAGACGGTAACAGTCTGGTGTTCAGTTGTAGTTTGATAAGCGTTATAAAACAGTCCTGCTGTATCCTGCCTGTTATTCCATGATCAGTTACAACCCTGATGAGATGGAGGAGCAGATAGATGGAACGGACAGATGTGAGAATGAGAGGATGGACAGATTAGACCGTAAGAGGGTGAGAAACAGAAGAAATAGATGGAGGCGTTCTCATTAGTGAAACATGAATTGGGTACTGTGGCACAGGCGCTGAAAAAAAGATATCCTGGTCACAGCATGCACACACACACACACAACGTATGTACACACACACACACACACGGGCGTATTCTTTCACAACTCTGCACACACAGATATCATTATCTGGAGCAGGAGATGATGGTGTCATCGATTGTGGAGTCTGTAGCATTTCATTTGCTGCAGGGAGCGTGTCTTCCTGTCTCTCTCTTGCTCTCGCTCTCTCTCTCTCTCTCTCTCTCTCTCTTTCTCTCTCTCTCCCTTCTTCTCCTCCCCAGGTTGCTTTATCACTCACAGTCACTGGGGAGAATAAACAGAGGGCATGCTGGTGGGAGTGGGGAGTGTTCACACACACACACACACACACACACACACACACACATCCACACACTGCTCTAGTTTGGATTCCCTGACTGAGACAGAGGCTGTTGAAGGGCATGGTCTCTCTCTCTCTGTCTCTCTCTCTCTCTGTCTGTCTCTAGTATTTTTATCTTTCTACTACTACTATTACTACTAATAATAATTTTGTGTGTGTGTCTAAATTTTGTAAAGCATCGGTGGGTTCTATGAAAGGTGCTGTATAAATGTGACTGTTTATATCTATATAGATTTATAGATGCAACTGTGAGTATGTCCCCATGTCCCCATGGGTCTGTATCTCTGATATGGACACTCTGCATCCTTTCAGTGCAGGAGGGGACATACGGTGCTGTGTTATATGGTCCCTCACTGTCCCTCAGACTGTAGAGGGGACATACGGTGCTGTGTTATATGGTCCCTCACTGTCCCTCAGACTGTAGAGGGGACATACGGTGCTGTGTTATATGGTCCCTCACTGTCCCTCAGACTGTAGAGGGGACATACGGTGCTGTGTTATATGGTCCCTCACTGTCCCTCAGACTGTAGAGGGGACATACGGTGCTGTGTTATATGGTCCCTCACTGTCCCTCAGACTGTAGAGGGGACATACGGTGCTGTGTTATATGGTCCCTCACTGTCCCTCAGACTGTAGAGGGGACATACGGTGCTGTGTTATATGGTCCCTCACTGTCCCTCAGACTGTAGAGGGGACATACGGTGCTGTGTTATATGGTCCCTCACTGTCCCTCAGACTGTAGAGGGGACATACGGTGCTGTGTTATATGGTCCCTCACTGTCCCTCAGACTGTAGAGGGAACATACAGTGCTGTGTTATATGGTGTCTCACTGTCCCTCAAACTGTAGAGGGGACATACAACGCTGTGTTATATGGTGTCTCACTGTCCCTCAAACTGTAGCGGGGACATACAGTGCTGTTATATGGTGTCTCACTGTCCCTCAAACTGTAGAGGGGACATACAGTGCTGTGTTATATGGAGTCTCACTGTCCCTCAAACTGTAGCGGGGACATACAGTGCTGTGTTATATGGAGTCTCACTGTCCCTCAAACTGTAGCGGGGACATACAGCACTGCCAGTGTGCTGAGCTCTTTATGTTCACCAAGAACATATGGCAGCTTCTCCTCATCAAGAAGACCTTTACAACTTGGGGAATATGGGACTAATTTTTCTCTGTCTCTCTCTCTCACTGTCTGTCTCTCTCTCTCATTGTCTCTCTCTGATTTCTTACCTGTCTGCTATCCTCTCTCTGTCTAGTCCTGTCACATACTGTTAGACGTGACCCGTGGGATCTGTTGTGTTCTGATTCATTTTTGACGTACGAGTTGGAGAGATTGTGTCAGGCTGATGGTGAAATGATGAGTGAGCTTTGAACTTGTCATCTTTGCATTGGCATGTGTTGTCATGGCAGCACAGAAGGGCTGTGACTCTGTACTCCACCAGGGGACGGCCTTGGAATCCCATCATGCACTACTGCTCCATGCATGAGGTGTTAAGACTTATGAGACGTACTGAGGTGGAACAGGTACTACACACAAACACGTTAAAGCCAGAGAATACTTTCTGCACACACACACATTCTCTCTCTCTCTCTCTCTCTCTCTCTCTCTCTCTCACACACACACACACACACACACACACACACACACACACACTCACTCTCTTTCTCTCTCTCTCTCTCTCTCTCTCTCTCACACACACACACACATTCTCACTCACACTCTCTCTCTCTCTCACACACACACACACACACACACACATGCACACACATTCTGTAAGGTGTGTAAGGGTAGGTGTGTACGGTGTGTAAGGGGTGTATGGTGTGTAAGGGTAGGTGTATAAGGTGTGTAAGGGTAGGTGTGTAAGGTGTGTGTGTACATGTCGCTAACTCTGTCTTTCTCTTGGACAAATACACACACATACTAACTTGGAAAGTCAAAAGTCTTTATACATGCAAAAGCAATTCATTAACCGTCAATCTTTCAAAGCCTGCAAAGACGATTATGATCTCACAGGAGGACACACACATGATCTTTGTCTCATATAAGGAGGACACACACATGATCTTTGTCTCATATGAGGAGGACACACACATGATCTTTGTCTCATATGAGGAGGACACACATATGATCTCTGTCTCATATGAGGAGGACACACACATGATCTCTGTCTCTTATGAGGAGGACACACACATGATCTCTGTCTCATATGAGGAGGACACACACATGATCTCTGTCTCATGAGGAGGACACACACATGATCTCTGTCTCATATGAGGAGGACACACACATGATCTTTGTCTCATATGAGGAGGACACACATGATCTCTGTCTCTTATGAGGAGGACACACACATGATCTCTGTCTCATATGAGGAGGACACACACATGATCTCTGTCTCTTATGAGGAGGACACACACATGATCTCTGTCTCTTATGAGGAGGACACACACATGATCTCTGTCTCTTATGAGGAGGACACATAATCTCAGATACTTTAAATTAAGAGCTATGAGGAATTACTGAGCCTTCGTGATCATGTCTATATTTAATTTTGTTTGTGTGTGTGTGTGTGTGTGTGTGTGTGTGTGTGTGTGTGTGTGTGTGTGTGTGTTCGTGTTCAAGTCACAAGCTCATTCAAGAGACAAAAAGCCTGTTTTCCATCCTGGGAGGATGACACGTGGTGTGTTCTGATTTAAATGCCCTAGAGCGCAGACGCCATGTGATGATCACATAGATTCCTGGAGTCCAGCCACCTTACTGAGAAGTTTCTCACGATCAGAGAAAACAGTATGATCACAGATGTATGAGTATGATCGCAGATGTATGAATCTATTTTACATGTTAATTCCTGCATGTCTGATAAAACAGTGGTGCATTTAGATGGACACATTCTCAGTGAAAGTGAACTTAGTGAAAGTGGTTTCAGTTTTATTCTCTTCTGGAGGCTGAACCGTGTTTGTCATTTGTACTGAAACAATGTCCATTTGTCTTTGAATGATCAACCAGATGAGCTGATGAACCAGGTGATAATGTGACTAACACACACACACACACACACACACACACACACATACACCTGTGTGTATGTCAGGGAAACCAGACCAGCTGGATCCTGTAACATGTACATGTTACACTGAAATGAAGGAAGATGCTCAGAATGTTATTGGGTGTGTGCACATGTGTGTGTGTGTGTGTGTGTGTGTGTGTGTGTGTGTGCATGTGCATGCGTGTTTGAGAGTATTCTCAGGGGTTGGGATGTGTCAACGGTGATAATTTCCCATGGGTTATTAAGTTCATTTTACAATTAAGATTGTAGAGATGCTCTCTCTCTCTCTCTCTCTCTCTCTCTCTCTCTCTCTCTCTCTCTCTCTCTCTCTCTCTCTCTCTCTCTCCCCCTCGCTCTCACTCTCTCAAAAGTCAAGATGGCTTTATTTTCTTGACTGCGTGAAGTATGTTATCTAAGCACTCAAAATGTGTTCATTTTAACTTTAGAAAATAATAGTAATAAAAATAAGAATACTAACAACATCCATCCATCCATGATCCTCACTGGGGGGGCAGTCCTAGCACCACCGGGCGGGTGGGGTGCACTCAGAGTCATGGTGGTGCGGTGGTTAACGCTGTCGCCTCACAGCAAGGCGGTCTGGGTTTGATTCTCGCTCTGGGCTGCTCTGTGTGGAGTTCCACATGTTCTCCCTGTGCCTGTGTGGGTTTTCTCTGGGTACTCCGGTTATCATGCGTGTTAGGTTGGGTAGTAACAACAACAATAATAATATATAATAGCACTAATAATGGCGTCTGATGCTCCGGGAGCACTGAGGGGTTCAGATTTAGCAGCAGGACGAGGCTTCAGTCACTGGTGCCCCACACACTCCCAAACCTTCTACAGTTCTTTTTCTCCTCACACACTCCCAAACCTTCTACAGTTCCTTTTCTCCTCACACACTCCTAAACCTTCTACAGTTCCTTTTCTCCTCACACACTCTCTCTTTTTGATCACAGGAGAGTTCAAGAATCATCAAAGCTTTTGAGTGAGCTGTCCCCCTAAGCATTTGTCTGTGTCTGTCTGTCTCCCCCTCTGTCTGTGTTGTAGAGACTTGTATTCCCCCCTGTTTCTCTGTCTGTCTCTCTCTCTCTCTGTCTATCTCTCTGTCTACCCCCTCCTTCCCGTCTCTGTGTGTCTCTGTGTGTATCATGTATAATGTACACCTTTAGTGTTCCTCCTCTGAGTGAAACTGGGTTTGTGACTTACAGAAGCAGCAGGATGTAGCCACGCTACCTCAGGATTTCACAAATCAAACCTCCCTCGTCTCTCTGGAGTTACAGAAGTGTGCCACTTGTAAAGTTAATTAATTCAGCAGTTAATTATGTAACTCATTTATTGAAGTGAGTGGATATGTGACATCAGGCTGTTGGGAGGTTATGATGTGCTCTGGAGTGAAGATGCGGTTAAAGCAGATTTGAATGACCCTGGAGACTGAGGGCGTGCGGGCGCTAGTCCAGCAGAGAGTGTGTCCGCCCTGGACAGACAGGAACCTGGGCAAACCATGAAGGAGTCAGGTGATTGTGTTGGAAGTGGTGTCAGCTGGATTTAGAATGATCCAGAATAAGACCCGGGGAGTCAAATGACCTGGTCTGAATTATGAAGTGTTGTAGAGACTTCCAGAGTTTCAGCAGGTCAGGGTGCAGGAGATTACCAGATAGGCAGAATAGGCCCCTGTTTGTGGGCCCCATGAACATTGTTGCATGGTAACATAAAAAATATTTGGAGGTCATTTGTGAGAGAGGCGTGGAGATTGCTCAGGGGCCTCCACAGAGAGCATGTGAAAGAACCCATGACTGCCTTGACTGTTAATGGTGTTTGTCCTGACAAATGTTCCTTTAACAAGGGTAAAGGTGGGTGGTGAAGGCCCTTTAAGATGGGTTAAAGACAGATGAGTGGGGGGAAGAGAAATGTGAATAGATGTGAAATAGCTATAAATAGAAATACATGATGTACAAATGTAAAAGAAAGAAAGTGAGGGAGAGAGTGAAGGAATGAGTGAAGGAGTGAGTGAATGTTTCAATTTATATAGCCTTATCAGGACACCCAAGGCGCTTTACAATTGTAAACACCGCTACGTCACAGACAACCAATCACACACCGGCGAGAAGCGGCAGCCAATTGCGCACAGCGTACTCTCTACCGAGATCCACAGCCCCCTGGGGGACTGAATGGGGTGCAGGAAGGGGAGAGAGGACAGACCCTAGTGGCAGAGCACCATCCACCACTGGGCATACAAGCACACACACTCAGACAACAACTTGTTTATATTGAACAGAGAGACATAGACACACACTCAGGGAGAATTTGTCTGGGACTGCCAATTTACCTAACCTCCATGTTTTTGGACTGTGGGAGGAAACCGGAGATCCCAGAGGAAACCCACACAGACACGGGGAGAACATGGAAACTCCACTCAGATAGGGACTTGAACCCAAGACCCCAGTGCTGAGAGGCAAACGTGCTAACCACCAAGCCGTGCTGAAGGAGAGAGGGAGGGAGAGAGTGAAGGATTGAGTGAGACAGAGGGAGGGAGAGAGTGAAGGAGTGAGTGAGGGAGAGAATGAAGGAGTGAGGGAGAGAGTGAGTGAGTGAGGGAGAGAGTGTGGGAAAGATTTGAGAGCTCCTCTTTGCAGAATGTGGAAACCCAGGAATTGAACAAGGGATGCCACCTGCCTGCCCCACCTGCCTACCCCACCTGCCTACCCCACCTGCCTGCTCCACCTGCATCAGTGCTCAGCTCCAACCGTTCTCAGCTCTAACAAGCCTAATGGGTTACAGCGCTTTCCTGTAGAATCCTGTCAGTCATCTGCTACACTGAACATGACTACATGACTACATTAACTAGTGTTAATACCCCAACAAGAATGTGTGACTAGTGCTAGTGTTAATACCCCAACATGAATGTGTGACTAGTGCTAGTGTTAATACCTCAACATGAATGTGTGACTAGTGCTAGTGTTAATACCTCAACATGAATGTGTGACTAGTGCTAGTGTTAATACCTCAACATGAATGTGTGACTACAGCTAGTGTTAATACCTCAACATGAATGTGTGACTAGTGCTAGTGTTAATATCTCAACATGAATGTGTGACTACAGCTAGTGTTAATACCTCAACATGAATGTGTGACTACAGCTAGTGTTAATACCTCAACATGAATGTGTGACTAATGCTTGTGTTAATACCTCAACATGAATGTGTGACTAGCGCTAGTGGTAATACCTCAACATGAATGTGTGACTAGTGCTAGTGTTAATACCTCAACATGATTGTGTGACTAGTGCTAGTGTTAATACCTCAACATGCATGTGTGACTAGTGCTAGTGTTAATACCTCAACATGAATGTGTGACTACAGCTAGTGTTAATACCTCAACATGAATGTGTGACTAGCGCTAGTGTTAATACCTTAACATGAATGTGTGACTAGTGCTAGTGTTAATACCTCAACATGAATGTGTGACTAGTGCTAGTGTTAATACCTCAACATGAATGTGTGACTACAGCTAGTGTTAATACCTCAACATGAATGTGTGACTAGAGCTAGTGTTAATACCTCAACATGAATATGTGACTAGTGCTAGTGTTAATACCTCAACATGAATGTGTGACTACAGCTAGTGTTAATACCTCAACATGAATGTGTGACTAGCGCTAGTGTTAATACCTCAACATGAATGTGTGACTAGTGCTAGTGTTAATACCTCAACATGAATGTGTGACTAGTGCTGGTGTTAATACCTCAACATGAATGTGTGACTACAGCTAGTGTTAATACCTCAACATGAATGTGTGACTAGTGCTAGTGTTAATACCTCAACATGCATGTGTGACTAGTGCTAGTGTTAATACCTCAACATGAATGTGTGACTAGTGCTAGTGTTAATACCTCAACATGAATATGTGACTAGTGCTAGTGTTAATACCTTAACATTAATGTGTGACTAGGGCTAGTGTTAATACCTCAACATGAATATGTGACTAGTGCTAGTGTTAATACCTTAACATTAATGTGTGACTAGTGCTAGTGTTAATACCTCAATATGAATGTGTAACTAGTGCGAGTGTTAATACCTCAACATGAATATGTGACTAGTGCTAGTGTTAATACCTCAACATGAATGTGTGACTAGTGCTAGTGTTAATACCTTAACATTAATGTGTGACTTCAATGTGTGTTATTCCTATTAAAACAACAGGCTTTGTTGAGAACATTCAGTCTCACAATTATTATTTCTTTATTATTTCTTACAACATTACAAATAATGTAGAGAGAGATGCTCGGGGGGGTGGAGTCTTCATCACACGGGGTGGGGGGTGGATTCTTCATCACACGGGGTGGGGGTGGAGTCTTCATCACACGGGGTGGGGGTGGAGTCATCATCACACAGGGTGGGGGTGGAGTCTTCATCACACGGGGTGGGGGTGGAGTCTTCATCACACAGGGTGGGGGTGGAGTCTTCATCATACGGGGTAAACTCGGTATAACTTCAGGTAAGAACAACATAACCAATGTGTGTTGTTGCTAATGACAACATTCTGGTAAATGAATACTGACTAAAATTAAGTACTTATTTAATGAACTAAAGTCACTTAATATGATTTAAATTATATTATTTTTAAAGTTAAAAAATGCTTTTGCGTTACAGATTAAGAAGTGTGTGTGTGTGTGTGTGTGTGTGTGTGTGTGTATGTGTGTGTGTGTGTGTGTGTAAACGGATGTTGTAGTGGCCAGTACAGCCGTTTTATGAAATACATGAAACACTTGCATGTGAACACGCACTAATCTCACATATACATGAAACAGTTGCGGTTATGTATGACATTTTTGTGTATACAAAACACTTTCACATTAATAATTACTCAATATTGCATGATAACTTATACTTACATATGCACAAACACAGAGTCTAGCTCTTTGCATGTGTGTACCAAGTTATTTTACTGTAACAGAAAGGGAGATATTTAACGTTTACAGCATGAATGTAAATAGAAGGTGATGATATGTAACATATAACACGTTAACAGCTGAATGTGAACGTGTTTCATATCTAAGTGTTTTCTATGTATGTGCAGTGTGTGCGCACAAGTGTTTTATGACTGTGAGTGTTTCATGTCTGTGTTTGATGTGTGTGTGAGTGTTTCATGTGTGTGCACAGTAGTGGTGTGTGTGAGTGGTGTGTGTGTGTTTGATGTGTGTGCAGTAGTAGTGTGTGTGAGTGATGTGTGTGTGTGTTTGCAGTAGTAGTGTGTGCAGTAATAGTGTGTGTGAGTGTTTGATGTGTGTGTGCAGTAGTAGTGTGTGTGTGTGAGTGATGTGTGTGTGTGCAGTAGTGTGTGTGTGTGAGTGTTTGGTGTGTGTTTGTGAGTGTTTGATGTGTGTGTGTGTGTGTGTGTGTGTGCGCAGTAGTAGTTGTGTGTGTGTGTGTGTGTGTGTGTGTGTGTGTGTGTGTGTGTGTGTGTGTGTGCAGTAGTAGTGTGTGCCTTGATTGGTCTCTCACTCTCATGTTGCAGTTGCAGAACTGGTGTGTGTATGTTGTCATGATTCACAATTCACAAAGATTCTTTGAATCTGAATAAGACAAAAACGACAGGACACGGTCACTCCATCACTCACTCGTCTCACTCTGTTTGCTCCATCATTCACTCTTCTCACTCCAGCACTCACTCTGTTCACTCCATCACTCACTCTTCTCACTCCATCACTCCTTCTGTTCACTCCACTCTGCTCACTCCTGCTCACTTGTACTCTCTGCTGTTGTCTCCTGCTTTGCTCCGGTTTGTGCTCAAACCCTGTGGCTTAGACACCACAAGACCTTAGATTCTCGATCAGATATGTAAATACATGCCTGATCCGTGTGTGTGTGTGTGTGTGTGTGGGGGGGGGGGGGGGGGGGGGGGGGGGGGGGGTCAGGGACACCGGTTATTGATGCTGACGAGAGCAAAACCACAAATCAATGACTTCACCGTCCACAAGTGTAGACTTCACTTTCACTGTCCTGACCCCTGACCCCTGACTATTGCCTCCTGATTCCTTGATTGGCCATTTTTGCTCCCTGCTCGCAGACCTCTTACCCCTCCAAGAGAGTGTTATATATCACTTAGCTTGATGATCAGACACCTGGCCAGGCCCAGACCTGTGGAGAGAGAAACACAGGGAGGGGAAAGAGAGAGGTGAGGAGAGAGAGGTGGAGAGAGAGAGGTGTAGAGAGAGAGGTGTGTAGAGGGAGGTGTGGAAAGAGAGGAAAAAGTGAGAGTGAGAGCTAGAGTGAGGAATTAATGGGAGTGCTCAAATGAAACCACTGCAGGTCACACTGGGTGTCCTTTTTTTTGGGTGTCAATAGGCTGATTGTTGATGGAGACATGACACCCTTCCCCTGGGTGGGGCCTGACGGAGCTGTGTTCTCAGTGTGTGGGATTATGTGTGTGTGTGCATGTGTGTGGGTAAAGTGGTAGAGGCGGCTGACTTTGAAGCTCTTTAGTTTTGAAGACTAAAGTGATCCCTAACCCTGCAGATCCCCCAGCGTTATTAAAGCTCTCGGGATAATTGCCTAGTTTCTTCAGTCTTTGTCCTGGATGTGTTTTCTCTTTCTTTTTACTGCACATCGTCTTAGAGGCACTTCCACTCCTCCGGCAACATAAATGGACTATCGATACTTTGTAGTTTTGAGCCCACCATGGAAGTGAGCTCAGCAGCAGGTAAACACCAATCAGAGAGGCACAGGTGAGGAGTCTGACCAATGACGGCACTCTGCAATTAAATCCAAATGTTCTCTCTATCTCCCTCTCATTCTCTCTCACCCTCTCTGTTTATCTCCTCTCTTTCTTTCTGTCTCTCATCTCTCTTTGCAACTGCAATAGCCTTTAAATCAGTTGTCCATTAACCTTCTCACTTACACACACACACTTGCACATACACATACAAGTGTACACACATTCTTCCTCTTTCCCTTTCTTCCATCTCTTCCAATGCTCTTCCATCTCTACTTAACAATCCCTTCACCATCTCTCATCTCTCCTTCACCATCTCTCCTTTTGAGAGTGAGACAGAGTGAGAGAGTGTGAGACTGTGACAGTGAGACAGAGATAGAGAGTGAGACAGAGATAGTGAGACTGAGAGTGAGATTGTGAGACAGACAGAGAGTGAGACAGAGTGAGGCATAAAGTGAGACCGATAGTGAGACAGAGTGCGTGAGACTGTGAGAGTAAGACAGACATAGAGAGTGAGACTGTGAGAGTGAGACAGGCTTAGAGAGTTGGACTGTGAGAGTGAGACAGAGAGTAAGAGAGTCAGATCCAGTGAGGGAGTCAGAGCCACAGACACACAGCACTAAGAGTCAGACACACGGCACTGAGAGTCAGACACACGGCACTGAGAGTCAGACACACAGTTGTTCAAGCTTGAGGACAATAAGCAAAATCCACATGGTGAGCTGCCATGTTTTAAAAGTGGTGGTCCAGTCTGAGGAGACTTGTCTGATAATGGCCTGATGGATGAAAGACAGGTCTGATAATGGCATGGTGGATGAGAGACAGGTCTGATAATGGCATGGTAGATGAGAGACAGGTCTGATAATGGCCTGGTGGAGGAGAGACAGGTCTGATGGTGGCCTGGTGGAGGAGAGACAGGTCTGATGGTGGCCTGGTGGAGGAGACACAGGTCTGATGACGGCCTAGTGGAGGAGACACAGGTCTGATGATGGCCTGGTGGAGGAGAGACAGGTCTGATGGTGGCCTGGTGGAGGAGACACAGGTCTGATGACGGCCTGGTGGAGGAGACACAGGTCTGATGGTGGCCTGGTGGAGGAGACACAGGTCTGATGACGGCCTGGTGGAGGAGAGACAGGTCTGATGGTGGCCTGGTGGAGGAGACACAGGTCTGATGACGGCCTGGTGGAGGAGACACAGGTCTGATGGTGGCCTGGTGGAGGAGAGACAGGTCTGATAATGGCCTGGTTAAGGAGAGACAGGTCTGATGATGGCCTGGTGGAGGAGAGAAAGGTCTGATGATGGCCTGGTGGAGGAGAGACAGGTCTGATGGTAGCCTGGTGGAGGAGACACAGGTCTGATGGTGGCCTGGTGGAGGAGACACAGGTCTGATGACGGCCTGGTGGAGGAGACACAGGTCTGATGACGGCCTGGTGGAGGAGACACAGGTCTGATGACAGCCTGGTGGAGGAGAGACAGGTCTGATGGTGGCCTGGTGGAGGAGACACAGGTCTGATGACGGCCTGGTGGAGGAGAGACAGGTCTGATGGTGGCCTGGTGGAGGAGACACAGGTCTGATGATGGCCTGGTGGAGGAGACACAGGTCTGATGGTGGCCTGGTGGAGGAGAGACAGGTCTGATAATGGCCTGGTTGAAGAGAGACAGGTCTGATGATGGCCTGGTGGAGGAGAGAGAGGTCTGATGATGGCCTGGTGGAGGAGAGACAGGTCTGATAATGGCCTGGTGGAGGAGAGACAAGTCTGATGATGGCCTGGTGGAGGAGCAGGGGACGATGCACTTTCACTCACGTGACCCTGAGCTGCTCCTGTAGGCACCTGCCACTGCAGCTATTCAGGAACGATCCCCTGGCCCCGCCCTGGCCCTGCATTGCCCCCACCCTGGCCCTACACAGGCCCCGCCCTGGAGGCGGTGCTGGCATTGTGCAGAATATTCTGAATGGACAGAATGAGGCAGTCTGGTTGTTTTGCGTACTTAAGATGCTCCTCATTTAGTGACTTGGACATTTTTTCAACATTACTTAATCACATTTATAATAGTTTCATTAGATGCAGTACAATATAACTAAAAAAAAGATGCCTCAATTGTCAAATTTGATCAAGCCAGTCCAAAGATATTCACATTTAAATCGGCCCTATTTTTTTAATGCAATTAACCTAAAACGAAAGAAAATCTTGTGATCAAGAAATGTGCGCTAGTTTTAGCATGTGGCTAGTCCGTGTTATCATGGTTCATCGGACCAACACGTTGTCTTGGGACCATTAACAAACTACCTTAAACTGTACAGACTGGGATAAAGCTTAAGGAAACAATAAAAAAGAATATAATGTAATGGTCCAGTTATCTATTAATATCTTTTAAACAGTCCCATAATATTTTTGAACGGTCCAAACGCGAAGTAAAATTTCAAGCAGGCTCAAAAAGAAACAGAAGCGCGAAATGCAAATTCTTCTAACGGGATGAGAGAAAGCGGTCATTCAATTATGACATATTACCAAAACTCTGGGAAGAACCTCCTACAAACCAAAGAAAACAGCGATTTGTTTTACAGCGCGCTTGCGATCACTGATTTTGCTTAGACAGTGCGACGTGTGCGTGTGTGTGTATGTGTGCGTGTATGTTTGTGAGTGTTTGTGTGTGTATGTGTGTGTGTGATTGTGAGTGAGTGCGTGTGTAGATGTGTAGATGTGTGTATGTGCGTGTGTGTAGTTGTGTGTGTGCTAGGACTCTTTACCCTGTAAACATTGTCCTTCCCGTAAAGGGCCTCTAAATGAATGATGACAGATTATCCTGACAAACTGAGTAAATGGAAATTCCACACACATACAAACATACACTCAAGCTGTCAGCATTACCCTCTACCATCCTTACACACACACACACACACACACACACACACACACACACACACACACACACACACACACACACTCAAGCACTTATTTATGTCTCATCACCTTTTGGCTTGCTGTATCCCGTTACATCCACTTTGCCTGTTAATCATACTCATAAATTCGTAATGATATTCATGCACTTGTATGATGTATGGTAAATTATAATGTCACCGTGTCCTGCCTGTGTGCATGTCGTCTGTGTACTGGCTCTATTGCATTAATAATCTCCACAGGAGGCACACAGTAATAAGGGGGAGAGTAATTAGATTGATTGACAGCAGGGTGTAAAGGGGCGGGACAGTGAAGAGAGAAAAGGCTGTAAAGTAGATTTAAGGTTCCTGGAGGTCCAGCTGTTAATCACGGCCCAGCAGACATAGAGAAGAGGTCTGGTCCAGGTCTCTGTTCTGCTAGACATTTACTGTCGAGCTCCAGTGATCCAAACCCTGTGCTACGTCTTGTGCTGGAAACCACATGCAGATGTGAACAGGCCTGTGGGTAACAGCAGTAGTAAATATGCAAGGTAAGGCAGGTTCACGTGTGTACGTTCGTTCACTTGTGTACGTTCACGTGTGAAAGTTAGTGTCTGTATGTTTACATGTGTATGTTTACGTATGTAAAGTCACGTGTGTACGTTTGTGTGTGATGTTTGTGTGTGTTAATTATTTTATCTTAATCTTACTTTTCATTTCTTTTTGCTTTTTAAAGTGCATTATTTTATTTTATTTCTAATTTATTCCTTTAAAATCTTGTTTTATTTGCTATATTTTGTTGGCTTGGGTTCTAATAAGCTTCTGTCTTCTCTTCTTCTCGAGTTGCCGTGTGTATGAACGTTGCTGGTTTCTGATTGGTCCCTCCAAATGAGCTTCAGAGATGCAGAAACACACTCACCACACACTCTGGGCTACAGGCTACTGGGGGCAGTTGAGTGAGGTGGAGGCTATGGGGCAGTTGAGTGAGGCGGAGGCTCTGGGGGCAGTTGAGTGGAGCGGAGGCTCTGGGGGCAGTTGAGTGAGGCGGAGGCTCGGGGGGAGGTTGAGTGGGGCGGAGGCTCTGGGGCAGTTGAGTGAGGCGGAGTCTCGGGGGGCAGTTGAATGGGGCGGAGGCTCTGGGGGCAGTTGAGTGAGGCGGAGGCTCGGGGGGCAGTTGAGTGAGGCGGAGGCTTGGGGGGCAGTTGAATGGGGCGGAGGCTCTGGGGGCAGTTGAGTGGGGCGGAGGCTCTGGGGGCAGTTGAGTGGGGCGGAGGCTCTGGGGGGCAGTTGAGTGGAGCGGAGGCTCGGGGGGCAGTTGAGTGGAGCGGAGGCTCTGGGGGGCAGTTGAGTGAGGCGGAGGCTCGGGGGGCAGTTGAGTGAGGCGGAGGCTCCGGGGGCAGTTGAGTGGAGGTCTGCAGTGCTGCTGAGCAGAAGCAGCTTGTCGTACTTTAGATGGTCTTGCAGCTGAGGAACGTCCTCGGGGCGCGTGGAGATCGTGTCTCACATGACGACTGGTGCTCTGGAAGTGTGATCTGTTCTGGGATCAGCTGTGGATCAGAAACACAACCTGCAGCAAAACGTTGCTCATTTTAATAGCTTTGTAAGATGGTGTTGTGTGATGGGCAGAAACACAGACCCGGTAAACAGTTGCAGTAACCTTTCTGTATAGGTTACACACACGATCAGTGTGTTTTAGGGTGAGGGTTATATCCCAGCACCCAGCCTGCACGCCAAGTTTAGACAGCTGTTGAAAGGAGATGATCACACTGTGTGTGTGTGTGTGTGTGTGTGTGTGTGTGTGTGTGTGTGTGTGTGTGTGTGTGTGTGTGTGTGTGTGTGTGTGGGCATCCTATTTCCTCGCTCTCGTCCATTACAGGAGGCAGCGTGCAGAATTGCTTCGCTGTTGTGCTGTTTTGCCAACTGGCAAAGCACTTCGTGTAGGTCAACATAACATTAATTAAAACACTGTGCGTGGGTGCTAGCTGCCTGTAACCAGTACATGAAACTACACACCGACTTCCAGAGTGCAGTGTGTGTAAGCTGGAGTTGTATGACAGAGAGGGAGAGGAAGAGGAGTCAGGAAGAAGAGTGAAGAGGGGTGAGAGAGAGAAGAGAGAGGAGTGAAGGGGAGAGGGGAGTGAGGGGTGGTTTGTGAGAGGGGAGTGAGGGGGTGAGGGGTGTGGTTTGGGAGAGGTGGGTGAGGTTTGAGTGACAGAGTGAGAGGGTGAGGGGAGTGAGGGGAGTGAGGGGTGTGGTTTGTGAGAGGGGAGTGAGGGGGGGTGAGAGGGTGAGGGGAGTGAGAGGGTGTGGTTTGTGAGAGGGCTCACTGGAGGCTGATTGGAGAAGAAAAGGCAGCGGAGGTTTGAGGTTATTGTGCTTTGAGACACAGATCCATATCCAGACTTCTGATCAGCCGCCTCATTACTTCACATTCTGTAAATCAACAGATGATTCCAGCACACATCGTCCAGCAGGGCCACGTCCATTAGATCTGCTCGCACTGCACCGGCCACACAGCACAGATGGCACAGGACACAGTCTCCTCACAGAGCACAAACACTCCCCGCAGGCTCAGGACGTTGTAGCATTTATGTTTGGAGAGGAGTGAAAGGAATGAGAGGAGGGGAGTGTTTTAGGGACTTTTCTTCCACACATGGCAGGTTGGGGGTATAGATATAGCCACTCTCACTTTCCCCTCCACACTCTCTTACCTTATCACACTCTCACCTCATCACACCACACTCTCTTACCTCACCACACTCTCTTACCTCACCACACTCTCACCTCACCACACCACACTCTCTTACCTCACCACACTCTCCTCACCACACTCTCTTACCTCACCACACTCTCACCTCACCACACCACACTCTCTTACCTCACCACACTCTCCTCACCACACTCTCTTACCTCACCACACTCTCTTACCTCATCACACTCTCACCTCACCACACCACACTCTCTTACCTCATCACACTTTCCTCACCACACTCTCTTACCTCACCACACTCTCTTACCTCATCACACTCTCACCTCACCACACCACACTCTCTTACCTCATCACAATCTCCTCACCACACTCTCTTACCTCACCACACTCTCACCTCACCACACCACACTCTCTTACCTCATCACAATCTCCTCACCACACTCTCTTACCTCACCACACTCTCACCTCACCACACCACACTCTCTTACCTCATCACACTCTCCTCACCACACTCTCTTACCTCACCACACTCTCTTACATCATCACACTCTCACCTCACCACACCACACTCTCTTACCTCATCACAATCTCCTCACCACACTCTCTTACCTCACCACACTCTTACCTCATCACACTCTCACCTCACCACACCACACTCTCTTACCTCATCACACTCTCCTCACCACACTCTCTTACCTCACCACACTCTCTTACCTCATCACACTCTCACCTCACCACACCACACTCTCTTACCTCATCACAATCTCCTCACCACACTCTCCTACCTCACCACACTCACCTCATCACTCTCTCTTACCTCATCACACTTTCTCACCTCACCACACTCTCCTCACCACACTCTCCTCACCACACTCTCCTCACCACACTCTCTTTCCTCACCACACTCTCTTTCCTCACCACACTCTCACCACACCACACTCTCTTACCTCACCACACTCTCCTCACCACACTCTCTTTTGATTATCGAAGACCAAATGACATTATTTATTTGGACTCTAGGTTTTGGCTCATTGGATATGATCAGATTCAGGACCCATGTGTGTGCAGTTATACTTCTGCCATGAACAGAGTGTTTCCTGCCAAACCTGGTGTGGTTACGTTCTGTGTTCGTCATCCAACATCAGCTGATGTCACCACTCTGATCACACTCTGATCACACTCTGATTGGCTCCACCACTCTGATTAGTTCCACTACTCTGATAGGCAAACACACTCTATGTGCATAGAGATCAGGGCTATTAGGGATCTGATAGAGATCAGGGCTATTAGGGATCTGGTGGAGATCAGGGCTATTAGGGATCTGATTGAGATCAGGGCTATTAGGGATCTGATGAAGATCAGGGCTATTAGGGATCTGATGAAGATCAGGGCTATTAGGGATCTGATAAAGATCAGGGCTATTAGAAATCTGATAGAGATCAGGGCTATTAGGGACCTGATAGAGATCAGGGCTATTAGGGATCTGATAGGGATCTGATAGAGATCAGGGCTATTAGGAATCTGATAGAGATCAGGGCTACTAGGGATCTGATAGAGATCAGGGCTATTAGGGATCTGATAGAGATCAGGGCTATTAGGGATCTGATAGAGATCAGGGCTATTAGGAATCTGATAGAGATCAGGGCTACTAGGGACCTGATAGAGATCAGGGCTATTAGGGATCTGATGAAGATCAGGGCTATTAGGGATCTGATGAAAATCAGGGCTATTAGGGATCTGATGAAGATCAGGGCTATTAGGGATCTGATGAAGATCAGGGCTATTAGGGATCTGATAGAGACCAGGGCTATTAGGGATCTGATGAAGATCAGGGCTATTAGGGACCTGATAGAGATCAGGTCTATTAGGGATCTGATAGAGATCAGGGCTATTAGGAATCTGATAGAGATCAGGGCTATTAGGGATCTGATAGAGATCAGGGCTACTAGGGATCTGATAGAGATCAGGGCTATTAGGGATCTGATGAAGATCAGGGCTACTAGGGACCTGATAGAGATCAGGGCTATTAGGGATCTGATGAAGATCAGGGCTATTAGGGATCTGATGAAGATCAGGGCTATTAGGGATCTGATGAAGATCAGGGCTATTAGGGATCTGATAGAGATCAGGGCTATTAGGGATCTGATGAAGATCAGGGCTATTAGGGATCTCATGAAGATCAGGGCTATTAGGGATCTCATGAAGATCAGGGCTATTAGGGATCTCATGAAGATCAGGGCTATTAGGGATCTGATGAAGATCAGGGCTATTAGGGATCTCATGAAGATCAGGGCTGTTGTATTGGGGATCTAGTTGGAGTGTTGGAGTGCATCCTGGTGGCAGTGAGGCAGTGCAGACGCTCTCCCCAAACTGCATAACACGCGTCCTGCTCACGTCCTGTTCACGTCCTGCTCACGTCCTGTTCACGCTTTGCTCTGTTGGGTCAGGGACGTCGTGGTTGTTTCTGTAGGGCAGTCTTCTCTGTGTAGGGGTGTGTGTGTGTGTCTGTTACTGGAGTAACTCTGCGTGTGTTTGTGTTTTAAGGGGACCCTGACCCGTGCCCGCACCGAACTCAATCCTGACTACTTAGACCTGCGTTCCCGAACAGACCTGAACCCGGAATACTGGACCCCCTGCACCCCACTAGTGAGTACACCCTGACTCTGCACAGTGGGTGTGGTCACCGCCCTGCTCATGCACCCCCCACTCGAGCACACACCTGTGTGTGTTAAATTTTCATCCTTTTCTCTTTTATATGAAGATGCTTCATACAGTAACCCAATATAGGGGTGAACCAAAGATATATCACCACTGACACTGACAGCTGGGTCAGTGTTACCTGGGTCAGGGCTACCTGGGTCGGCGGTACCTGGGTCAGCATTATCTGGGTCAGCGGTACCTGGGTCAGCCGTACCTGGGTTAGCATGTGGAGTGTGTGGATCATGTGGAGGTGTGTGTGTGGAGGCGTGTGGAGGTGTGTGGAGCGTGTGGAGGTGTGTGTGTGGAGGTGTGCGTGTGGAGGTGTGTGTGTGTGGAGTGTGTGTAGGTGTGTGGATCGTGTGGAGGTGAGTGTGTGGAGCGTGTGGAGCGTGTGGAGGTGCGTGGAGCGTGTGGAGGTGAGTGTGTGGAGGTGTGTGGATGTGTGTGGAGCGTGTGGAGGTGTGTGTGTGTGGAGGTGTGTGGAGCGTGTCTGGTCAGCCAGCTAATGGTCCATGAAGTTCATGGTCACAATCACCAGCTCTGC